>NC_072468.1:27270675-27290675 GCF_027596085.1 Anoplopoma fimbria | reverse complement strand
ATATCCATTAAAATGAAAGACTTCTGTTATTTCTCCTCCATCTCATCACAGTAACATGAGTCTGAAGTCTTTAGTTCTCTAGTTCAGAGGGTGGAGGTTCAGATTCAGCCCATCTGTTCTCCTCTTCCTCTGAGGAGATCTTCATCATCCTCTCCTCCTCTGTGCTGAGCTCAGTAATCACATGTATTTACATAATAATACATCAGAGTAGTCTGACAAAGAGGAGAGGAACCCCTCAGTGACTTCACAGTAAAGTTTGCTCCTCCTCCTCCTCCTCCTCCTCCTCACCTCCTCATGACAGAGTTCAGGTCCTCAGAGTATCCCGAGGGCAGCGTCGGGGTTTCTCCCTCCACGATCTTCATCACCACAGACAGGAAGTTAGGACCCTGGAAGGCGTGAGTCAGGGAGCAGAGCTCATGGAGGAGGCAGCCCAGAGCCCTGACACACAACAACACGTTACACACAACAATACACAACACGTTACACACAACAATACACAACACGTTACACACAACAATACACAACACGTTACACAACAATACACAACACATTACACACCAGAATGCAGAAAGCAACACACACACACACACAATGCAACATAACACAACGCTACACCATACGCATTATGAAGAGAAGTCTCCAGATGAACCCATCAAATCTGCTTATAACAGGTGTTTTGAATGATGAATCTACTTCATCATCCTCAATAAGAGGTGCATCTGCATCTGTTTATTGTTATTATTATTATCATTATTATTATTATTATTATTATTAATAAAGGTAACAACCCCTGGAGAGATGCCAACAAAAACAGGCTGTAACTTCAGTGAACAAAATCAACATGTGATTTTTCGAGAGCGTCAGTATTGGCGTTGAAGGAAAGTTACAGCAGTGTGTAAGGAAGATGCAATATCAACGGAGGGCTTAAATAGTGGTATTGTCAATAAACCAATCATAAGAACGAGACCGCAACATGGAATAATCAACATTGGACTATATGACTGTTTTTTTGCGTTGTTGGAAAAACAGTTAGTGGATTAAAAATGAGACTAAAAGACAAAACACATTCTCATCTCTTCACATAGAAGCATTGGTGAATCCCATAAGTCAACAAAATAACAACAAATGGTGGAGATGAACAAGTATGAAATGACTAATAAAGGATTATCTTATCTTATCTTAAGAGGAAATCGGTTCTTGTATCTCTTCCTGCATGAGGACATCATGTCATCATGATGGCGCCAAAATATGTTTAACCCTTTCATGTCATCATCATGAACATCCGTCGTTAAGTCAAACAATCATTGATTATTATAAACCGATGATTATGAACCAACAGAGAGAGAACCAGAGAAGAAGACTTCTGTTTCTCTCTGTTTGTTTACTTCATTAATGACCTGCTTCTCTCTGCCTCCTCCTCCCTAATTAGCTCCGCCTGTTGATTAGCTCCGTAACCAACAGAACAACATGTGTCTCCTCCGTCACACTCAGACAACCTGCAGCTGTTCTCCACTAATGATCCATCACTCAGTAATAACTCATTACTACACATGTTTATTAATACTTTAACATGCATCCATCAGTGTAGTAGTAGTTACTGATCCACATCATGTGGTACTGACAGGGTCGGGGGGGTCAGAGCTGAAACTATATGAACAAACACAATATGAAAGTTTGTTCTCATGGGGGAGAGAGAGAGAGAGAGGGAGAGGGAGATAGAGAGAGACAGAGAGAGATAGAGAGAGATAGAGAGATAGATAGATAGAGACAGAGAGAGAGAGAGATCTCTTCTCTAGTTAAGAATCTCTATTTAACGACCTTTGACCTTTGACCTCTGCTCTCTGTAGATCACTTCAGTCTGTTTCTCTCACAGACGAGGACACTGATATCCGTGTGATTTGTTTATGAAACTCTTTGCTGTGACAGAAGCTCATAAATAAATCACACACCAACTCTGATCAGATCCCCTGAAAGCAGCATCTGAATATCATCATTTTTCATGATTATTTAGATTCCTGAAATAATGAGGGGTTAGAGTTACTGTCCCGTCATACAGTAGTGATGGTGCATTTACTGCCCCGTCATACGGTAGTGATGGTGCGTTTACTGCCCCGTCATACAGTAGTGATGGTGCATTTACTGTCCCATCCTACAGTAGTGATGGTGCGTTTACTGCCCCGTCATACAGTAGTGATGGTGCATTTACTGCCCCGTCCTACAGTAGTGATGGTGCATTTACTGTCCCATCCTACAGTAGTGATGGTGCGTTTACTGCCCCGTCATACAGTAGTGATGGTGCATTTATTGCCCCGTCATACAGTAGTGATGGTGTGTTTACTGCCCCGTCCTACAGTAGTGATGGTGCGTTTACTGCCCCATCCTACGGTAGTGATGGTGCGTTTACTGTCCCATCCTACAGTAGTGATGGTGCGTTTACTGTCCCATCATACGGTAGCGATGGTGTGTAACTGCAGGTAACCATGGAAACAGGATTGCTTAATGATTCTAACTAACGTGACGACATTCTGTCTTCGGTTTCATGTAAACCAGTAACATGTCTGTAGAATCACAGACGGGAGATTAATTAAGAATCGTTTTCCTTCCTGCAGCAACAGAAACTAGATCTATTCCTCGCTCTCCACCTGCAGGAGTCCAATCATATTTCCCATGATGCACCTGTGCAGCCTCAGGCTCCTAACCAATCACATCAGAGGAAAACAAGCTGTGCTCCTTCTGTAAAAAAATATGTATTTCTACCAGAAGGTCCTGAAGTCAGAAAGAATCCAGAGAACAACACATTGTTAGTTTTGTGTTTTCATGAGATGTGTTTTCATAAGAAAAGTATAATAACATAAGTCAGACTGAAAGGGTAAAGGTCACCAGATGTCAGCCTTAAAGGTTAAGATAAAGGTAAAGGTCACCAGATGTCAGACTTGGAGTCGTAGCCGTGGTGGCTCAGCACCTCGGGGCTCATGTAGTAGGGCGTCCCTGTGAAGGTGGTGGCCAGGTCACATGACCCCATCAGCAGGCAGGAAACTCCAAAGTCACCTGGAAACAGACGACAACAACACACGCATTAAAATACAAACTCATCCTCTGGAGAGCAGGAACGAGAGCTGGATACAGATTATTAAGACAAAATATAATCAATAAATGATGTGTTATTATAGATTTAACGAGCCAGAAGTATATAAAGGCAAGGATAAAGAAATATATATTTTTTTACCATTTACTCCTGAAAGGTACTATATTTTAGTTTAGTTACAATAGATTTATATTCATTAGCTTCCTACCTTTTTGGTTTGTAATTCTTTGAACAGCAGGACTCAGACAAACCAATTATTTAAAATGACTAAAATGTTGGCTAAAACTTATACACAATTTAATAAAACACATCAGGAGCTAAAATGAACACTGTGACGTTCAGATGAGATAAGATAATCCTTTATTAGTCTCACAGTGGGGAACATTGCAGGATTACAGCAACATAGTGGAGAGGGCAAACAAAAAGAGACAAAAGCTAAAAAAAACAAGAAAAGTATAATAAAGAAGTTAAGTATATATAGTAAAGGTAGAATGAATAAGTTTAAAAAATATTCAAGGCTAGTATTTCATACATGACATTATTTGTTCTCCACATGGCTATTTTTGGTCGTTCATATTAAAGTCATAAAGAGTAAAAACATGTGTGGTAGACGTCTCGTCTGGCAGCGTTATGAGAAAGGCTGAAACATCACAACTCAAACAAACAGGAAATGAATGTTGAGAAAAATGTCTGTTGTTGATTTATTTAAAAAAAGATCTGTGCCGTCCAGCTTTGAGTGAACAATATTGGTTTCAGTGAACGAAGAACACAGTGTGTTCTTAAGAACAAGTAATAT
Organism: Anoplopoma fimbria; assembly: GCF_027596085.1. Classification (NCBI taxonomy): domain Eukaryota; kingdom Metazoa; phylum Chordata; class Actinopteri; order Perciformes; family Anoplopomatidae; genus Anoplopoma; species Anoplopoma fimbria. Next base: position 27,286,794 of record NC_072468.1, on the reverse strand, counting down.
CTCGGTTCTTTTGTGAAGAAAAAATACATGTATAAGAAAAAGACTTTTGGAAGTCGTGAATCGATCAGAATCTCAGCAGATAAGATCCTTTTTCTTACATGAGTTCTTATTTTTTTATCGCAAATATGTAAAAAAAAAAATGAAAAGGCTGATAGGCTCCTTTTATAAATTGAATCATTTTTTGTCATGAGATAGACATAAAACTTTGACATATATCTTAAATTAAATAATTCCAATAAGTATTTTCAGTATTTTAGGTCAAACAAAAGATTTAAATAAAAAACAAAAAATCTAAAGTAACCAATTTCTTGGATTACGGCCGTCGCCATCTTGTTTTTTTATCAACCAGTGAACAGGAAGTGACCATATATGGACTGAGGAGGAGTGACGTAGAGACGCCGTATACGTCTCTGGTGTGGACCTGTCAATCAGTGTGTAGCCCCGCCCTAAAGCATCCCCTGCTTTATGGTCTGTTTGACTCTAAATGGAGCATCATTTACTAAATGAACATCATGCTGTATTGAAGAAGACTTGAAACTAGAGATTGAGACCATAAACTCATGTTTACAATGTTTACTGAGGGAATAAATCAAGAGAGAAGTAGAGTCATTTTCTCATAGACTTCTATACAACCAGAGGAGTCGCCCCCTGGTGGACAGCAGAGAGAATGCAGCTTTAACACACTGCTGTCAGGGTAAAACACAGTCAGTGTGGATGAGACATGAATATAAATGAGTCCTCAGTTGTTCCAGATCCTCTGTGGTTAGTTTTCCGTCCGTACAGCCACTGATCAGAGAGTTCACTCTCCAAACACAGAGCGGCTCTCTGCTGCCTAAATATGGACTCATCATTAACAGCTCTATTCATAGTCCTGGTATTCCTAGAAAGAGATACTCTAACACACACACACACACACACACACACACACACACACACACACACACACACACACACACACACACACACACACACACACACACACACACACACACAGAATTCCCATGAGCCTTTGCAGCTCCGGCGTCAGAGGAGGAAACTCACCGATCTTAACGAGGTTTCTCTTCAGGAACACGTTCTTGGCCTTGAGGTCTCTGTGGAGGACTCGCCTGCAGAGAGCAGAGCATCACCTTCATTTATCAGATAATCAGAATTTATGGATCGATCAATAACTGACCAGAGACCGAACATGTCCGTCCAGGTCATTACATCCGCTGACTGGTTGACCTTTGACCTCCAGCCAGCCGCTGTAATGAAGCTGTGGCACATGAGGTAGAGCGCTTGACCCGCTTGAACCCGTGGTTCGAACCCCTCTACAGGCAACATGCCGAGTTGCTCCCCGGGCGCTTCATCGCAGCCCACTGCTCCTCCGGGATGGGTCAGATGCAGAGAACCGAATTTCCCCATTGTGGGACTAATAAAGGCTTAATTATTATTATTATTATAATAATCCAGTAAAACGTTAAATATGCAGCAGAAGGAAGAAGTTGGATGGATACTTGTTGCCATGGCGACCGTCTCTTCACCTGTCATGCATGTAGTGAAGGCCGAGCAGCAGCTGGATGAGCCAATCAACAACCTGGATCTCTGGGAGGCTCCGCCCAGCTCGTCTCACCTCCTCGAGTTTACAGTCCAGATCCCGGTCCTGACCGGGGGGGAGGGAGGGAGAGGAGAGAGGGAGAAAGGGAAGGAAGGGTAGAAGATAGAGAGAAAGAGAGAAAGAGAGAAAGAGAGAGAGAAGGAGGGAGTAAGTAGGGAAGAGAAGGAAAGAGGGGGAGTGAGTTGTTTCCAATGTGTTAGCTGTAATCTCTCAGCAGACACTCAACTGTCCTACTGTTATTACAGACACCTGAACTAACCACAGACGCTCATCTCTCTTTGCTGTTAGCTCGCGAACGTCTAGGGTTTCTGGGAAATGGTGTTTGTTTGAGGCGAGGCATTTATTTAAACAGCACATTTGAAACAAAGAGACTTCTTCAAACTGCTTCATATCCCCAAAGAAAAACTTTAAAACAACTCAGAGACAATAAGCAATAAAAACGAGAATAACATTCATTTAAAATTAGATGAAATGAAATCAAACACACAGGAGGCGAGCAGAAACACAGTTACGCTGCAGTAATGAGTTGTACGTTTCCCCAAATGCAGCAGAGGAAATCAAAGTGCAGTAGAGAAACCAATCAATCAGAGGACCAGGAGGCTCGTCTAGATGTAATGGCTCTAGAGCAGCAGGCTTCTCCATGTGTGCAGTAAAGGTTAGAAACACAGACGGAGTCTTTGTAATCAGGGTTTTTATTATTCTTGACGTTCAGGTTTTAATTCAATTCAGTTTATGTTGTAGAGCCCAGAATCACAAATTACAAATTTGCCTCAGAGGGCTTTAAATCTGTACACATGAGACATCCTCTGTCCTTACACCCTCACATCCTCTGTCCTTAGACCCTCACCTCCTCTGTCCTTACACCCTCACATCCTCTGTCCTTACACCCTCACATCCTCTGTCCTTAGACCCTCACATCCTCTGTCCTTAGACCCTCACATCCTCTGTCCTTAGACCCTCACATCCTCTGTCCTTAGACCCTCACATCCTCTGTCCTTAGACCCTCACATCCTCTGTCCTTAGACCCTCACATCCTCTGTCCTTAGACCCTCACATCCTCTGTCCTTAGACCCTCACATCCTCTGTCCTTAGACCCTCACCATCCTCTGTCCTTAGACCCTCACATCCTCTGTCCTTAGACCCTCACATCCTCTGTCCTTAGACCCTCACATCCTCTGTCCTTAGACCCTCACATCCTCTGTCCTTAGACCCTCACCTCCTCTGTCCTTAGACCCTCACATCCTCTGTCCTTACACCCTCACATCCTCTGTCCTTACACCCTCACCATCCTCTGTCCTTAGACCCTCACATCCTCTGTCCTTACACCCTCACATCCTCTGTCCTTAGACCCTCACATCCTCTGTCCTTAGACCCTCACATCCTCTGTCCTTAGACCCTCACATCCTCTGTCCTTCACCATCCTCTGTCCTTCCCTCACATCCTCTGGCACTTAGACCCTCACATCCTCTGTCCTTACACCCTCAAAAACCCTAAAAAACCCCTTTAACAGGGAGAAAAAAGGAAGAAACCTCTGGGAGAACGACAGAGGAGGGATCCTTCTCCAGGATGGACAGAATGCAATAGATGTCATGTGACCAGAATGAACAGCATAACAGAGATACAACACATTCAATGTATATGACATAAATGATTCATATAATAAGACTACTTATAATAACAGCAGCAATTATTACAGTAGAATTATAGTTATGAAAATAGGGATAGTTTTACTTCGGCTCTCTATAGTATTTGTGAAACCTTTTTTATTTCACAGTTGTTTTGAGGGAAAGAAAGGTTAACAGAAGCTTCTGACTCCTCAGACTGAACTCATTGAACCATGAAGGAGATTCTCTGTAAAACACATTTAATCTGCCGTATAAGTAAACATCATGCATTCTTCTGTTTTATAACCAGGCTCAATTTCTCTGTTCGCTTTCTTCTCTAATAGGCTGCAGTGAAACCCCAGAGCCCTCCACAACTCTGCAGGGAATTGTGGGTAATGGTCTAACTAGAAACAATAGCTGTGAGGGTCTCGGAGAGCACGAGCTCTTTGATTGGACGGAGATCATGTTTCAGTGTGTGTGTGTGTGTGTGTGTGTGTGTGTGTGTGTGTGTGTGTCAGTTTTATATCTGCTTTTAAAATCAAACTGTATGAAAAATCGACAGTTTTTTCGGTAAGATGTGAATTCTCAGAGCTGCAGCTTCCTGACGGTGTTCATATTTATACTGGTGAACAAACGCAATAAAGAAAAACCCTTCAGGCCATGTTGAAGCTGCAGGGGGAGGACAGCCGCTAACGAGGGAGGAGGAGGGGAGGATGGAGATCACCGTCGAGTGACGTCCACGAGGAGAAAACACCTCGAGAGAGAAGAAGAGGTGTGAGCTTCATTAGTGGAGAGGAGAGAGGAAGAAGACAGAAGCTGCTGTAATCAAGACAGCGAGAGATGAAAAGAAAAATAATCAAAAGGTGGAAGGATGGAGGAGGAGAGGGGGAGATTCTATTTCATATTATTGCTTCATTTTACCTCACATGATCCAAAACAGAAATGATGGAGGTTTTGGGGATAGAAAGCAGAGCAGAGGAACTGTTTTGTTCTAAAAATGAGTCCTCAGAGATGTTCAGACTCTTTTAGATGATAGTTTTGTATTCGTGGCACATTCCTCTAAATTTGCAGCTTAGTTTCCAAAAGGCCCGTGTTCTCCAGCTTTATATCTTCTTATTATGGCTCATGAGGGTCGGTATCTGTGTTAGAGGTACAACGGATCATAAAACGATCGGTTTGGATCAGCATGAAAGAAGAAAAAAAGGAGAAAATATGACTTTTAGATCCCTGATCACAATTTTCCCCAAAATCATTTCAACACTCTGAAGTCATTAAACCATCAAAAATACTAAATGTTACACTTTTACTTTGTTCAAGTAATTTATAGTGTGCAAAATGATAAGGAAATACAATATTATGTTTATGGATTAAACAGATCTTTTCATTATTAGTGTTAATGATGTGTTATAATCTTAGAGCTAGTGTTAGGAAGTTAAACATCATAATTCATCTCTAATATCTATTTTATATTAATGTGAAAACATCTTCAAACTACTGGATTTATTCTAGTTTATCACCAACACTACATTTTACAGATTACATGTGAACACATCATGATAACGTTATAATTTACCTTCAACCAATACTCATTTAACTGAACAGAGCCTGAACGCATCATAATGTAACTGAACTGAACCTCCTCCTGTTAGCCGTTAGAGGTGCTGCTAACGTTACTAGCTCTCCTCCTGTTAATGTTTCAATCTCTTCATTTAATCTTTTATTCTCTTTATTTAATGTTTTATTATCTTTATTTAATGTTTCTTGTTGGTCACAGTAGCGGTGCAGTGACGTAATGTCATGATGTTTTCACGGATGTTTCACTGGACGGCTCATCCTCCTGTATACCGGTGTGCCGGATTCCCGGTGTTTTTCACGGTACCGGTACGGTGGACCAGAAAAACCCGGCTCAACCTCCTATAGCTAGCATAGCTAGAGGAGGTTGAGCCGTCTGGGAGCTAGAGGAGACGTCCCAGGTAGAATCCCGGTGACCGGGAAATAGGTTCCGCGACCACCGCGCATTGCATGCCGGTATTATTATTATTATTATTTATTTTTTATTTTTTTTATAATTATTTTTTTTTTTTTTGTAAATTCAATAACTTTATTGAGACATTTCTTCATACATATAAACGAAAGATCATTATCTTTATTTAATGTTTTATTTTCTTTATTCAATGTTTCGTGTTTGTCACAGTAGCCGGGTATTATTATTATTATTATTATTTTTATTTTATTTTTAAATTCAATAACTTTATTGAGACATTTGTTCATACATATAAACGAAAGATCATTATCTTTATTTAATGTTTTATTTTCTTTATTTAATGTTTCGTGTTTGTCACAGTAGCGGTGCAGTGACGTCATGTCATGATGTTTTCACGGATGTTTCACTGGACGGCTCATCCTCCTGTATACCGGTGTGCCGGATTCCGGTGTTTTTCACGGTACCGGTACCGGTGGATTGGCCGGCTCAACCTCCTATAGCTAGCACAAAGCTAGAGGAGGTTGAGCCGTCTGGGAGCTAGAGGAGCCGTCCCGGTAGAATCCCGGTGACCGGGAAATAGGTTCCGGCGATCACCGCGCATTGCATGCCGGGTATTATTTTTTTATTTTTTTTATTTTATTTTTTTAAAAAAAATTAAAAAATAATAACTTTATTGAGACATTTGTTTTTTTTTAAATTCAATAACTTTATTGAGTGTATTATTATTATTATTATTATTATTTTTATTTATTTTTAAATTCAATAACTTTATTGAGACATTTGTTCATACATATAAACGAAAGATCATTATCTTTATTTAATGTTTTATTTTCTTCATTTAATGTTTCGTGTTTGTCACAGTAGCGGTGCAGTGACGTAATGTCATGATGTTTTCACGGATGTTTCACTGGACGGCTCATCCTCCTGTATACCGGTGTGCCGGATTCCCGGTGTTTTTCACGGTACTGGTACCGGTGGACCGGCCGGCTCAACCTCCTATAGCTAGCATAGCTAGAGGAGGTTGAGCCGTCTGGGAGCTAGAGGAGCCGTCCCGGTAGAATCCCGGTGACCGGGAAATAGGTTCCGGCGATCACCGCGCATTGCATGCCGGGTAGTTTTTTTTTTTAAAAAAAAAAATAAATAATAATAATAATATTTTTTTTTTAAATTCAATAACTTTATTGAGACATTTGTTCATACATATAAACGAAAGATCATTATCTTTATTTAATGTTTTATTTTCTTTATTTAATGTTTCATGTTTGTCACAGTAGCGGTGCAGTGACGTAATGTCATGATGTTTTCACGGATGTTTCACTGGACGGCTCATCCTCCTGTATACCGGTGTGCCGGATTCCCGGTGTTTTTCACGGTACCGGTACCGGTGGACCGGCCGGCTCAACCTCCTCTAGCTAGCATAGCTAGAGGAGGTTGAGCCGTCTGGGAGCTAGTGGAGACGTCCCGGTAGAATCCCGGTGACCGGGAAATAGGTTCCGGCGATCACCGCGCATTGCATGCCGGGTAGTTTTTTTGTTTTTAAAAAAAAAAAAAAATAATAATAATTTTATTTTTTTTTTTTTAAATTCAATAACTTTATTGAGACATTTGTTCATACATATAAACGAAAGATCATTATCTTTATTTAATGTTTTATTTTCTTCATTTAATGTTTCGTGTTTGTCACAGTAGCGGTGCAGTGACGTCATGTCATGATGTTTTCACGGATGTTTCACTGGACGGCTCATCCTCCTGTATACCGGTGTGCCGGATTCCCGGTGTTTTTCACGGTACCGGTACCGGTGGACCGCCGGCTCAACCTCCTATAGCTAGCATAGCTAGAGGAGGTTGAGCCGTCTGGGAGCTAGAGGAGCCGTCCCGGTAGAATCCCGGTGACCGGGAAATAGGTTCCGGCGATCACCGCGCATTGCATGCCGGGTAGTTTTTTGTTTTTAAAAAAAAAAAAAATAATAATAATTATATTTTTTTTAAATTCAATAACTTTATTGAGACATTTGTTCATACATATAAACGAAAGATCATTATCTTTATTTAATGTTTTATTTTCTTCATTTAATGTTTCGTGTTTGTCACAGTAGCGGTGCAGTGACGTCATGTCATGATGTTTTCACGGATGTTTCACTGGACGGCTCATCCTCCTGTATACCGGTGTGCCGGATTCCCGGTGTTTTTCACGGTACCGGTACCGGTGGACCGGCCGGCTCAACCTCCTATAGCTAGCATAGCTAGAGGAGGTTGAGCCGTCTGGGAGCTAGTGGAGACGTCCCAGTAGAATCCCGGTGACTTTATTTAATGTTTCATTCTCTTCATTTAATCGGGTTTTATTCTCTTTATTTAATGTTTTATTTTTTTATTTAATGTTTCATTATCATTTGTTTACATATTCTCTTTATTTAATGTTTTATTCTCTTTATTTAATGTTTTTTTGCTAACATTACTAGCTCTCCTCCTGTTAGCTGTTATTCACGGATGTTTGCTAACATTACTAGCTCTCCTCCTGTTTTAGCGGTTGACGACAGCTCTTTGTTCATAGCATGTAAACGTTACCAGAGAATGTCTAATATGAGGAGAACTGGCACTCTCGGGTTATTTCCGGACTGTTTAATAATTTTGACCATTTATCCAGAATGAATGGGAGCCAACGGGGTTTTATCCTCAGAATCCACTTTTCTCACGATGTAATTTTTTGTCAAGTAATTTTAAAGTTGCTATCAAAGGGTGGGGCTAAAATAATAAACTCAGCTGAATATTGCATTTTTTAAGGTCACGTATCTGTTCTAAAAAGGTGTTCAAAATATGCGATGACGTCACACTGTCAGAGGTACTCTTTACGGCAGTTTCTGAATCACTTCGGCATTCCTTTTATTAACATATAATAGTATTATATATATATATATAATATAAATACAGTACGCAAAAATAACTTCGACGGAAAGTCCTCCTTAAGATAATGTTTCCGATGCGCTTCAGCTTCAGATGCCGTCAAGAGGGGTCTCTGGTCGTAATCAGTCGCAAGTCCGTCCCTGACCAATCAGCATCATTAGCAGAATGCTAGCGTTTACGGCCAACAACGGCCCAAACTGTAAGAAATCGAAAGGACATAAGTACTCACTCATTTGACTTTTGAACCATAATCTATATTGAACTTGCGGAATCTACAATAAAATTTGCGATATTTCAACGACAAGCAGGTGAAAGAGGCATAATTAGCTGTTTAGCCTGATAGACTCCCATTCAATCTGACTCGCCCGCGATCACTCCCAGTGGATGTCTCATGGAACTACAACCAAAATCGGTACAATGGGGCGTATAGGGAGTCTCCAGGCTGTTCGTAGACGGGCTGTTAACGTTACTAGCTCTCCTCCTGTTAGCGGTGCTGCTAACGTTACTAGCTCTCCTCCTGTTAGCCGTTAGCGGTGCTGCTAACGTTACTAGCTCTCCTGTTGATTTAAACACAGATTGGTTGTTTACAAGGTAACATTATCAGATCAGAGACTAGAAAAGCATAAATGAAGTCCTGATCTCACGTTTTACTGAATATTGGAGGATAACGATCGTCAGTAAAACTTTATTTACACTGTGATGGTTAACGATAAACTGTGGAATTAATCAGCGGTTCACATGAGGTGGATCAGTACGGATCAGGGATCGACAACGGTCCGTTACTGAACACTAACAACTCATTCAACAACCTGGCAGGACTTCTTAATCTGCATGTGAGCCGTTCTACCCCGAGTGAAGGAGTTCAAGTACCTCGGGGTGTTGTTGAAGAGAGAGGGTAACATGGTATCATGTCAGCAGTAATAATGGTCTCTGAGGGGGAAGAGGGAGCTAGACCGGAGGGTAAAGATCTCCTTTTAGGTTTACTGGACACGTTCAACCGGTGGAAGTAAAGCCAGAACACGCTGGAGGGCCTAGATATCCGGTCTGGTCTGGGAACGCCTCGGGGTCCTCCAGACGGAGGGCTGGATGTTAACGGTGCTCACTAATCACCTCATGAAGGGAGTCTGGTTTTGAGGCATACTTTCAGTTTTGGCACTTTTGGGCTTTAAAATGCAGGTAGAGCTGATGTGTCTCGGCCATGTAGTTCTACGCACAAATGTGGTTTCACACTGTAGCAACTCGGGCTAGTCAGTTAGCTTCATCAGGTGTGTTAATAATGTCTGCAGAGTCCTCATTTGCTACCGCTGAACCCTGTTTTTACCATAACATTGGTTTAGTCCGAAATTTCGTACTTTAGTGCGGCACTTAAAACCGTATCTGTTTTTTTATCACGTTCAAAACCTCAGGATGGAACCAATAATATTTGAGTTGCATACCTTTTAAATACAGTATTCAAACAATGGTAGCCTGTCATCAGTGTGTGAATGGGTGAATGATATGTAATATACTACTGATTGTAAGTCGCTTTGGATAAAAGCGTCTGCTAAATGACTGTAATGTAATGTAATGTAATGCAGGCATAAATATCCCACAATGCAATGCGGTGGTGACTACAACATTCATAACGGACGATGTTGGACAACTCTGTAAGCTCAAAAACGCTTCAATGTTAGTGTTACAGTTCACTTTGATGGCGTATATATATATATATATATATATATATATATATATATATATATATATACATTATATGTTTCCAATTAGTTTAGACTTTATGATTCTTATAAATTGTCATTTGGTGATGTGAGGTTGGCATGGTTACACGTTTTCCAACCAGCAAGGAGGCTCTTAGGATGTGACGTGGTAATTATAGTTCAGTGCGTCCGTAAAGATACATACTACTGTTTATTCACAAAAAAGTATGCTGAGCAATTATAGAAATATTGAATATGTAGTGAAGATAATCTGGTTTCGGACGCAGCGTTGGAGCACAATACTGAAGCTGTGAGGCGTTCGAACTAACGAGCTTCCTCCCTGAACATCTTCTCAACTGGAGCAGACAGTTTGTCACATGCAGGAAAAAACTAAACTCTTATAAATAACTGTGTGTGTGTGTGTGTGTGTGTGTGTGTGTGTGTGTGTGTGTGTGTGTGTGTGTGTGTGTGTGTGTGTAGAGTAAACAATCTGCTGAGAGCAAAAAAACGTTTGTATTTGTAGAGAGAAGTTGGAGGTTTTCCCATTCACGTCAATGGAGTCAAGAGTTTGATTGCACAGCAGCATCTAGTGGACGTTAGAGGAGCTGCAGAGAGACACCTCAGCTCTGACTTCACTCATTGCAGAACAGACTGTGTTTAGAAGATGAAGAGTGTTGGACATCTGTTGTTCTTTGTGAAGGATGCGTCCACAAAGTTTTGGCTGGATCAGTTCACAACTTGTTGAAAAATCTTGCTTGGAAACAAACAGATGGGTGAATTCTGTGAGGACGGTATCAATACTCTTTGGATGCCAATCAACGAAATCTGTCAGTTATGTAAAGCTTGCATTGAATTACTTGGTCAGATTATTAATTTTGCTCTTTTCGGTCTAGTATTTAGTCAAAAGTTTTCTAAAGTGACTTTGTGTTCAGACTAACTTATGTTGTAGAATAGAAAACAGGGAATTTATAGAAATACAAATTCCTCACAATAGTTTGAGCAACAGCAGTAAAACAGCGTGGATGTGGTTACCTGGCAGAACTCGGTGATGATGCAGAAGGCGTCTCTCTCCAGGAAGCTGTGGTAGAAGGTGAGGATGGCCGGGTGGTGCAGCTGAGACAGCAGCTGGGCTTCCTGCGTCGCTCGGACCGTCTCGTCAGGTCGAAGGTCACCAAGAGGAATCTGTTTCAACACCTTCCTGGAGACAGAGGTCAAAGGTCAAACAAATGAGACCAGACGGCAACCTCCGGGTCTGAGATGTGAAGTCAGTGTTTCATGTGTTAAAGATGCATTCTCTCTGCTGTCCATCAGGGGCGACTCCTCTGGATTCAGATTATTAATATACCTTCTTCGTACACCAACATTAGACTAGTGCAGTATCCAATCAGGCCAATTGATTGGCCTCCTGAGGTTGCTGTTAGCAGCGTTGTGGAGAACCGCTCACTGCTCACTGTTGACTCCAGAGAAGTGAAGAAGAGTTTGGTTGTAACGTTAGAAGGTTCAGCAGCAGAAGTCTGCCCACAGCCTTTGAGGAGGACTTTTTTGCTCCATGGCATCACGTGACGGACCAGGAAGTTGTAATTCCGCCGTTTGACCTCCTATGTAAAAATATTTATGGAGGTTTGGTCTGGACCAGGTGGAAACCTCCGGTTCTGCAGAGTGCAGTCAAAGCTTCCTGTGTTAAAGCTGCATTCTCTCTCCTGTCCACCAGGGGGCGACTCCTCTGGTTGTATAGAAGTCTATGAGAAAATGACTCTACTTCTCTCTTGATTTATTCCCTCAGTAAACATTGTAAACATGAGTTTATGGTCTCAATCTCTAGTTTCAAGTCTTCTTCAATACAGCATGATGTTCATTTAGTAAATGATGCTCCATTTAGAGTCAAACAGACCATAAAGCAGGGGATGCTTTAGGGCGGGGCTACACACTGATTGACAGGTCCACACCAGAGACGTATACGGCGTCTCTACGTCACTCCTCCTCAGTCCATATATGGTCACGATATGAGATATCTATCTATCCATCTATCCATCGATCCATCTATCGATCGATCGATCGATCGATCGATCGATAGATGTAGGTTTAACAGTTAACGTCCCAGCATAATCTTTGAATTATGAATGTTTGTGGGTCTTCCTCAGATCCAGACTGAAGACCTGCTAATGTTAGCACGATGCTAAAAGGAGAGCAGAGGAGCAGTGAGGGTATCTACGCTCTCTCTCTCTCCTCCTCCTCCTCCTCCTCCTCCTGGGGGAGTTCACCAGCTGCTCCTCCCCCAGCGACCGTCTCCTCTCTGCTCTTATTAAATTGGTGAGCAGGTCAGCAGGTGAAATGGAGGTTCTGGTTCATTAGCACAGCACCACTTAAAAACATCTTCAGAGCAGCGGAGTCAAACTGTGGATGTTTCCTTCTGAAATACGAGCCGTTCACTGCATTCAAATAATCAAATCATCTGAAGTCATTTCTGCCTCCGACATCCTGCTCTCACTTTAAAGTGTTTCTGAACAGTCTATAGAAATCATATTATTATTTTTCAAATGAAACATTTAGAAAACCTTCAGCAGGTTAGGTTTAGCAGCTGCACTATAACGGTTTAGCTAAAAAACATTTTAGCAGCTTTTACTGTGTATTTCAGCGACATGAGCATAAGGTTTGAAAATTGATTATAATACATTTATAGCAGGAAATTGAACTAAATGTGTTATTAAATCATTGATGGTCCACTATAGCTGTTAGAAAAGCTTTAGCAAGTTCAGTTTAGCAGCTTTTTAAAGGTTAAGTTAACATTAACGCTAGCTTCTTAGCAGCTAAACCGCTTTGGTTCAGGTTAGCCAACAGTTGAGTTTAGTAGTTAAAATAGTGGTTTAGTAGCCAAATCCCATATGTTCAAATGAATTCTTTAGTTTAACAACTAAACCACTTTGTTTCAGGTTTAATTAGTTCATTAACGTTAAGCAGGTTAAACTGTTTCTTTCAGCTGAACAGTTCCCAGCAGATAAACCATTGTGGTTCAAGTTAGCTAGCACAACAGGTTGTAACAAGGTTTTCACAGCGTTTATAGAAGTTATATGTTATGTAATGATATTTATGGTGTTTTTGATGTACTTTGGTGCTTTGGCTTCTGTAGAATGTTCTTTCATATATCTCGTTGGATGTTTCCCTCCCCTGAGCTGTCATGTGTCCTCTGCACAGTGATTGGGCTGAAACAGACCTCAGGTGTTTGGACACTCAATTAAGGGTTCAGGGAGAAACCAAGCGGTAGAGAAGGGAGGGGTGTTTGGTTTGCTTTTCGTTGTTTATTTCCTTTTGACTTGAAGTAATTTGAGTTTGGCGTTTTTGCACCGAATGTTGATTTTTAATGTATGTTTTGTGTGAGTTTAGAAGGTAAAGTCAGCTTTAGACACCCCTGTATCTTCATTGTGGTACAGTCCAGGTCACAGCCAGGCTATAAAAAGCTTTGTCATATTTTTGACCAAAGCCATGTTTGCCTTATATTTCAGCATTACAGTTGGGGAAATAAAATGTAACTGTAGCTGCTAATCCTCCCAGAAGATTAACGTTTTTATTTCAGGTCAGTGTTTCGTTAATAATTAATAAAATCCTCTCTTGTCACAACAGCTTTTCAGGGAAACACAGTTCAGGTTGACAGAACATCAGCCGTCAGTCTCTGAGCTGCTGCGAGGCCTCGTCAACCTCGTTAACTCCACCTGACACAGGTACGACTGACGCACACACACACACCACACAGACACACACACCACACACACACACACACACACACACACACACACCACACACACACACACACCACACAGACACACACACCACACACACACACACACACACACCATACAGACACACACACACACACACACACACAGACACACACACACATACAGCGTCTCTGGTGTGGACCTGTCAATCAGTGTGTAGCCCCGCCCTAAAGCATCCCCTGCTTTATGGTCTGTTTGACTCTAAATGGAGCATCATTTACTAAATGAACATCATGCTGTATTGAAGAAGACTTGAAACTAGAGATTGAGACCATAAACTCATGTTTACAATGTTTACTGAGGGAATAAATCAAGAGAGAAGTAGAGTCATTTTCTCATAGACTTCTATACAACCAGAGGAGTCGCCCCCTGGTGGACAGGAGAGAGAATGCAGCTTTAACACAAGTAGTGACTTCAGTTTACAGAACTGGAGGTTGCTGCCTGTTTAAAACCAAGCCCTTCCTGTTTCTGGTCTGCTGTCAGCCTTCTCCTTTTTCTTCTTCTTCTTCTCCTTTTTCTCTGGTTGTTAACGAGCAGCATTGTAGAGTCCCAGCTCTTTCGGGTTGAACCCTCCAGCAGTGTCTCTGTGGTTGCAGGTTGAAATCCTCCCTCCTCCTGTCGTCTCGATGCTTCGTGGACTCTCAGAGTTTTTTGTCTCGTAGAGAAACATCTCGGCTTTAATCAGAGTCTCACGCTTAAAACAGGCTTTCACTTTGGTTGCATAGCAACAGAGAGCCGGGCGATTCACACCGGAGAGAGAAGCAGATCTGAGTGACGAATGAATGGAACAAAGTTTTGGTTGCAGATTATAAATTCCAGGCTGTGAATCAGATTTCCCAGCAGCCTCTTGGCTTCGACAAAGAATCAAATGTGTGAGCGGTCACTTCCTGTTTGGACAGGTTGATGTGAGGGTTTGTGTTCTGGTGTCATCAGAGACCTTCTGCTCCTCCAGAGTGTCACCACACAGAGAAGGACTTCAGGCGTCAGAGTCTTTAAAGGGAAGTTTGTTGTTTTCTGATGACGGAAACATTTGATGAGCAACATGACGGCCGACTGCAGCTTTAAGAAAAGATTCAACTCTTTATTATAGATTATAGGAGTTTTAATACCTAAAGACCTGCAGATTAACTGCTACTTTTACTTCGCCTCCACTACACCTCAGAGGTAAATATTGTACTTTGTACTGTACTTCATCACAAAGGTAAATATTGTACTTTTTACTACATTAAAGAGGTAAATATTGTACTTTGTACTGTATTACATCTCAGAGGTAAATATTGCACAGCTTTAGTTTTTCTTTCCTGTCCTCTCGACATACTTTAACTTCAGAAAGGTTTGAATGCAGGACTTGGACTTGTTGCAGAGTACTTTCACAGTGTAGTATTAGTACTGTTGAACAGTGATCAAGTGAAATAAATCGAGTACAACCAGAAGAAGGAAACAATCGTCACCTCTCTCAGCGGGACGTCACCCTGCAGCAGGCGTTTGACTCGCCCGCTTTAACAACATAATTAAGAAGATAACGGGGAGTCGGGAGGGATGGATGGGGGGGGGGGTGAAGACGTTTGTCTCAGTGTGAGTCCTCCGGGGTTCTGATTCTCTCTGAGAGCTTCTATCAGCGCTGTTTTCTGTTGTAGCAGGTGATCAACACTCTGAAACTTCTTGTTCCTCACTGAGGAGGAGATCTGCCTCCAAGCTCCGCCTGCACGCTGAGCAGAAGATGGCAAACAGGAAGTGAATTAATCAGAACTTTTGACACAACATAAAGTGGGATGCGAGTTCTGTCGGGGGGGGCGAGGCGGTTTGTAGACGCTTTGAGCTCGGTGATCGATCACTCAGCAGCTCGCTGACGGAGTGTTTAGGAGGAAGTCACAGAACAGCAGAGCTCCTGTAAACACTGAGACACATAATACTCCTTATAATACTCCTTATAATACTCCTCAGATCACTGTGGACAAGAAGGAATATGATATAAGTATGAATACCACACTGAGAAAGCACTCCACTACAAAAGCTGTCAGACAAATGTAGTGAAGTAAAAGTACAATATTTAGTCTGAGATCCACCAATAGGGTCCAGAGAAATTAAAATAAAACAAAACAAAACAAAACAAAACAAAACAAAACAAAACAAAACAAAACAAAACAAAATTAAATTAAATTAAATTAAATTAAATTAAATTAAATTAAATTAAATTAAATTAAATTAATCAATCATTGCCATAAGAAATATCTGTCACACAAAAACATTCCCCTGGCTTCAGACAGAACTGTGTTCCCTGGCCGAGACAAAAACTTGCAGCCAATCATCAACCTTTTTCCCAGCATGCTTTGCAGCAGCCTCAGCCGGCTGCAAACAGAGAGTTCAGGTGCAAACGGACGGAGTCGTCGTCCATCGGCTGAGTCTCACAGCTGCTCCGACCTCCTCTGAGGAATCATCTCGCTGAGACGGCGTCATGTGTCGTCAAGCAGAACTCACAGTGTTTGTGTCGATCTCTTCAGGACAAAGAGTTTCACAATCAACAACAGATACAAAGTGAGCGATAAGACTGAGAACTAAAACCACG
>NC_072468.1:27188175-27265675 GCF_027596085.1 Anoplopoma fimbria | reverse complement strand
GTTTTATTGATCACTATGTGTGAGTCCACAGGTCGATGCTGCCATCTAGTGACTCTCTGCAGAACTGAAGAAAAACATAAATACTGAGAGTTTCTTCTCTACAAACAATCCTCATCCTCAGAATATGATTATGACTGGAACTTATCTATCATGAAACTTATTGATAGACCTGTTCAGTGTTTAGATATAAAGAAAACTTGCTGGAAACCAGTCAACTTACTGGTTAGAGGTCAGTAAATAACATGAACATTTATATTTAAATATGGTCCTTTGATCTATGTTTACTGATAAATAACTCATTTATACTTTAGATCATTTTGCTGAATTATAGAGGCCAGGTTTCTGGTAACTTAGTGTTATAGAAATGTCCCGTTGCATGATAAGTTACTTGGTTATAAGTAAATGTATTATGTTTGTTTAAAATCAGTATGAGTACAAGTTATTGACAATGTGCTTTAGTTTAAGAAAAATGTATTTTTACTTTTGTTATTTATTTGTAAAGTGTAAAAAGTTTTCAAAGAGTTTTATAGAGTTTTAAGTTACAAAAATAAAAGTATATTCAGGAAAAAAGGTTCAGTCGACGAGGTAGAAAACATTGCATTAAAAACATAAAATATAAAATACATATTGTTTTACTCACAGCGGTTCTCCGTCTGTAGCTTTGGAGTCCTGAACCAGAAACACTGAACCGAAACTTCCCCGGCCCAGACTCTGCAGGATGCTGTACCGCTTAGCAACCAGGCCCCTGGTGCTGAGGGCCGTGGCCTGGCCCGACTGCACCTCCTGAAACCTGGCCATCCTGCTGGCTCACCTGTGGGCCGAGGGCAGGTGCACTTCGAGCTCAAATACATACTAAAATACTGACATTATTTATACTAATGATAACAATAAAAAATATATTATTGTGCTTTTTAGAAAATGCATAATGTTGCATTTAAATAGATGAATTTAAAGGTGTTTTATTTTATAAGCTTATCATTTGTTACATTATGTAAAATCTTGACCAAAGTATCAAAGCTGTCATATAAATGTAGAGGAGTAAAAGTTCTTAAATGTCATTGAAACAAATAAAGTACAAGTACCTCAAGTTTGTACTTTACCAGAGTTAACACCGGCTGCTTGTTGACTTCCAATGAATCAAAGTATATTAATATATCACAGTATAAATAACAATACAAACAAATGTTATTCATGTATTTAAACAGGCTATTAAAGTTTCCACTTATTCACTTTGTATTAGTTACTTAACCTCTGCTGAAGTTTACTTTGAAAAATGTTCATGATTACCTTTATTTTGAAGGAATGACAGATGATCAATTAAGCTGTCCGATAATGGAACTAAATACTGAAGCTCGAGTAAATGAACCCTTAAGCTGTTGTCAATCAGCTGCTCGTGCCCGTCAATCAGCTGCTCGTGCCCGCGTCTTCCCTGGACCCGCTGTGGTGAAGCTCAGGTGAGTCTCAGGTGAGTCTCAGGTGAGCTGTTTACCTGCAGCAGGCTGGACGGACACCTTCCGTGTTTGATCCGCTTCCATGGACACTGAGGCGCACACACCTCTCAGTCATGCGCAGTGTGATGATCTCTGGAAAAACATTAAGAATAATAATGACTATTTTCATTATTGATTAAATTCTGAAACACATGATTGATCCTGTATTCTATAAAATATTTAATATATTAATATAACATATCCTGAAGGTGATGTTAAAGCTGCTTTAAAAAGATAACTTTATCATTAATCAATCCACACAATGAATATTTTGAATCACCTAATACTCATTTAAGCTCGAATTAAGACCCTTATGGTCGATTTTTTCCCTTCAATAAATATTTTAGTTTACTTCACCTCGATTTATGCTAAATGTTTGCTTTCACAAATTATATTAATTAACAATAAATCAAAAGAACTAAATAACAAAGCTGTTTAATATTTGTATTTTTAGTTAATCATATATTTAACTTGTTTTAAAAAGATATAACTTTTGACTATTTTAATAATTGATATGTTTTAAAATGAAATGTATCTCATGTTTGTTGCTGTTGTCTCGTCACTGAGGGTTTTTCTCCAGCAGGTGGCGACGTCTCTCATCAGATTCTTCTGAACTGGAAACCTGCAGACACACACTCAAACACCATTAACACCATTAGCACCATTAGCACCATTAGCACCATTAACACCATTAACACCATTAGCACCATTAACACCATTAACACCATTAACACCATTAACACCATTAGCACCATTAGCACCATTAACACCATTAGCACCATTAACACCATTAACACCATTAACACCAGTGGAGCGGTTCCAGATAATGACCTACATCATTTCCAGTTAAACCTCATAACTCAGATACATTCACATGTTTTATATTTATATGAGTTACAGATGAACAGTCTTCATGTTTGGAGTTTTACCACGACTGACAGAGATGGAAAATTAAATCTGATTCTACCAAATCACAGTAATCATCAATATTCTTCTTTTTTACACCTGATTTCTGAAAGTAATTTACACTTAGAGCTGATTGGACTCTTAATATCTTAAATAATATAACCTACAGTAGGCTCATACAATATATGTATAAAATGAAAATATGGAAGCCAATTAATGCCAAGAAATACTGATGATAAAACATAATGAGATATTGCGTCAAGATATTAATTCATATTTATGCCTCATTTTTAAATTAGAACCATCGTTCTGACTCATGACTTAGTATCTCGTCATTTTGACTCATTAAGTTACATTTTATCCCTTATCTATGAGTTTTAATGAATAACAGTTAAATTATTTTGATCATGACTGATCTCAGAATAGAAATGTTTATTTTCACTGTTGAGTCATAATTCTGCCTTGAAGTGAAAACTTTATTTTACATAGTTTTTAAATAATTATATCTTTTTTATTTGTATCCTTTCTAGCTTCACTTTTCTTTTCCCTCTTGACTTGGATGAAATTATTTCATAAAAACGGAAGGGTTGTATAGAAGTCAAAGCTTCCTGTGTTAAAGCTGCATTCTCTCTCCTGTCCACCAGGGGGCGACTCCTCTGGTTGTATAGAAGTCTATGAGAAAATGACTCTACTTCTCTCTTGATTTATTCCCTCAGTAAACATTGTAAACATGAGTTTATGGTCTCAATCTCTAGTTTCAAGTCTTCTTCAATACAGCATGATGTTCATTTAGTAAATGATGCTCCATTTAGAGTCAAACAGACCATAAAGCAGGGGATGCTTTAGGGCGGGGCTACACACTGATTGACAGGTCCACACCAGAGACGTATACGGCGTCTCTACGTCACTCCTCCTCCTCCTATGGTCACTTCATGTCTACTGGTTGCAAAAAAACAATATGGCGACGACCAAAATGACGAACTTGAGGCTTCAAAGTGTCCACGAACCAACGAGAGAGGTCACGACGACTACGTCCACTTCTTATATACAGTCTTATAATTCTAACAAACAGAACACCAGGCTGTAATGAAGCAGAATGGTCCTTTAACCACATAAACAGTTGTATGAGCAGTCATGTGGGTTGTTTCAGGAGGAGTCTGATATCAGTTCAGCACTCAGCTGCCTCCTGAAACACTCGCATCATGCCAACGTTTTATAAACGCTGCTGTTGATGTGAGTGAAGTGAGAGCAGCAGAGCAGCTGCTGAGTTCAGGAAATGAAACGTCCTCAAGAGGCCGGCCGTGACTCATACTTCCCATCATGCCCTCCACTCCTTCAGCCAAACACACACACACACACACACACTCTCTGCAGTGTGTGTGTGTGTGTGTGTGTGTGTGAAGGGACGTTTACTTTAAAAAAAGTCTGCAAACTGAAACTCACCATTTATTTAATACTTCTACGTCATCATTCAGCCTGAAAAGCATCTAATTATATCACATTAAATATAAATATTTGGTTCTTAGAGTCTAAAGAGATTCTTCAAACTGTTTATATCTTTTTGAGTATTATTTTTAACTTCTTTCAATGCCATTAATTAACCTCCTTTTATATACTGATCATACTTCATATAGCTTTTCTGACGCCTCTGTATACTAGAAGTGTAACTGTACAAATACGTGAAGAGTCCTTATGAGCCTGGAGTCTGGTGTTTTGTCCGTCACCATCTTGGATTTCTACAACCACAAAGTGTTTTGGAGACTTGTGCTACATGCTACTAACACATTTTATTATTATTTATAGTGTTTTTTGTTTTTATTTGGCCCTGTTTTTGTGTATATTTGGTAGAGTGTGAGATGTATGTTGTATGTTTTAAACCCTTATGTTGCATTTAGTACAAACTTGAAATCAGAGACAGAAATGGTGCAGTGAGCTTTTAATTTCCGACATGCAACAAATCACAACTCGTAGTTTAAACACACTTTTAAAAAATGTAGAAAAACAACACAAGTCAATGTGAGCTCTTTGTGATGTGACTCATGATGATAATACTGTGGACATCTTTTCTTCTGAAACCTAATAAAAATCCCTTCATGTCTCCACCACATCAAACCTTTAATCACACCTCGCTGTTTTTAAAGTGGTTCCGTTGTCTTCAGTTCTGTCGGCCGATCTTTACGTTAAAAGAACATTAAGGCACTTTGTAGAAAAAAAAAAAATCATCTGAACTATTTGAGCGTCAGAGTCCACCGGGCTCTTCCTGTTTTAAGGATTATACTGGTGGTTTTTTTATGTTTTAGCTTATTAGCTCGTAGCGCTGATCCAGAATCCAGAATGGACATCTCACACAAACAGGATCTTTCAGTCCCTCAAATTCGTAATGGGAAGAATGTTGAAAATACAAACTCACTTGGAGGTTGGTGATCATCTGCACCATCACTAACTCAACAAATGGAACGCAATATTAATTTTAAGGTGTTAAAAATGATACTAGATGGGTGTAAAGTACAAAATACTTTATATACTCTGACTAAGAAATGTTATAATCAACACAAACTACTTTATATAGAATGAAACGGCTTGTATTGACTTTAATAAGACCTTTTTTCATGTTTGTTTGTATTTTTTGTAGTTTTACTCCCATCAAACATGTTTTCTTAACCTCTAAAGTTCAGCTTTCAAAGTTCATTTGAGATCTTAAAACTGGATTTCTCTCAGCAGAAAGATTTTTTTTTTTATCCGTTCAAACTGTTTTTCCTCAACGGCTGTTTTGAAGGTAAAGCATGAACTTTGAAGTTTCATGTTTAAGCAACGGACGAGAAGTTCTTATAGTCTGTTTTGACTTTAACAGAGGTGACCTTTGTTTCTCAGTGTAAATCCCCTTTTTTGTTACTTTTAATCCATCTGAAAAGTTTCCAAGCAGATTTCCGTGAAATGTCCATCACAGACCATAACGTGTCCGACTGGATCAGAACGTATTAGCCACCAAACCACAGACCATCTACCATCAGTGGACAAACAGTCATACATCGGGTCACTTTGCAGCGGTGAGAAGAAGCATCAGAAAATACATGCACGGCAAAATAAATAATGTAAACAGTGCGGTTTTTGTTCGTTCTGGAGTCAGAATGAATCTTTGATCAAAGGATGATGAGACTAATGTTCAGAAACATCACATCAGCAGAGTTTAAATCTTCATCTGAAAACACAAAAGAGGCCACATTCTGACTGACTGATGGACAAATTCACTCTGGTTCCAAACTAAAACCTCAAGGCAGCATAATACAACCAAGCTTAAGGGTCAAGCAATGAAGGATGAACCAATAAAAATGACCCAAAGTTCAATACAAAACTTGATGCTGGGCAGATACTGATGGAAAAACTCTGTATATCAAAAGTTCATCAATAGAATCTTGAAAACAAATCAAAGCACGCAGACTAAAGCTACAAGATCTCAATTCATTTGCCTAAATGTACATTTACATCAGATTAGATCATTTAATTATGATCTTTTAAAATGGTATCAGCATTAAAGACGTTTCACCAGTGCATCTATAATGAAATAAAACCTTCATATGTCAAACTGGTCCAGCCAAAAAAATAAAAAATACAGTAGAGTGAAGCAGCAAATACACACAGCATATGTGAAAACCTTGGACCATCACATAAAAGTAAAAAAAGATGCAGCAATGTTTGACTTAGTAGAAAACAGTTTTGGAATATCTGTGACTATAATAAAGTGTTAAAGATCCGTACACACTGTGTGATTGTGGGCGGTCTCTGATAAAAAGCTGACAATCGAGAGAGAAGACGTGTTGAAATCTTTGGCTGTTGATCCAAAATGGTGTTTCTTGTATCACAGTCTTTAGCCGCCGGTTTGAGATATTTATGATTGCTATTACGAGCTTCACGGGTCCACACAACACCTGGTAAACAAGACCCGAACGCTTCAAATTTATATTCAGTCTAGTTTAGTTGTGCAAGATCCTTTGTTCTCTTCATCAACGCAAAATATATTAAGCTAGCGAGCCGTGCCGAACAGACAATCACGTAACCAAACCAGCCTGATCTCACAAAAAGACGTGAAATGGGCGGAACATGTCATTAATTGGAGGTGTCTAGTTATTAGAGCTTGTCAAAATGGCCAAAAACTTCTATCACGATATCGCTCATTTCATTATACTGTATCAATAACTATATATATATTATCACGATGTAGCATGTTTTCCGGTTGTTCGATATATTAATAGTCTACATGAGATATTCACATGGTTTTGCACACTTAACAAGTGAAAAGTATTATCTCATTTAATTTAGAACTTAGTTTCAATAATAATAAGATTTTTTGCGAAAATTGAGTTATCAATTATCATCCAGTATCCCGATGATGTGATGGTGTATCAACGATATCTCGATGTATGATTCCATTGAAAACGATATCTTATGTTGAACTGTCGCTCAGCCGTACACGTAGTGTGTTAAAATAACATGCCGGCACCCTGGAAACAATTATTCCCGGGTTCAATTGAAATACATTTTAATCAGAGGACCAGGAGACCATAGTTTGTGTCAAAAACCAACAGTCAACGTTGAGTTATTTCAAATTCATTGGGCTACAAATGTACAAATGTAGTTCTTTTAATCCAAACCACTATCTGTTCTTTCCTAAACCTAACTATTCGGTCAAAGCACAGTAGGACAGTTTATTCTGGGTACAGGTAGGTTCATCACGGGTCAGTTTTGTGGTCCAAAATTTGTTCTAATTTCATTGCACAATCTCAACTGCCTCAACCACGATTTTGCTCTACGTGGCTCACAGTGTAACAGGAAGGGAAACTGTCAGACCGCCGTTATCACACAGTGTGTAGGGCTCTAAGAGACGCACCAGAAGTGAGACAATAATCTGTATTCAAACCCGCTGTAATTTGTCCCGTTATCCTAAACTTCATACGGATTATAGTCAAAGTGAAACATTCGATTGTAATCAGATTAGACGCGAATCCTTCATTCTGTAGTCGGAGCTGCTTCAGTGCAAAATTATTCGAAAGCATCACGATTTTTCATCAAGATTTTTTTGGCATCTGATCAACAGTAAGGCAGTAATCTGAGGATGAACATCTCTGACTGAGAGCAGAGTTCAGCTTCACTCCATCCAGAGTTTTGTTTGAAGAAATGGCAGGAAAGTTTCCCCCTCGATCATAGAAGATGCTCGATGATTTTTAATTCTACAAACATTACTCAACATGTAGAACCGCTACAGCTGCAAAGATAATTTGATTGGTTGAGTTAAACCATAAACTTTCGATATATTAACTGGTAAACTTAAAGGGCATGAAAGAACTCTGGTTAATATATAAATTTAAATGCTACTGCTACTTTCAGTGTGTGTATAGGTTAGCTAACGTGGTGAATTAGATACATGTTAAAAAGAGAAGCTGCTGACTTAATGGGAACTCTGTTCAAAGAAGATTAAGTGAAAAGTTATTGTGGCTAACAAGTTATTTTGCGTTGATATCAACAATGAGGCTGGATGCTAGCCCAGAATTAAAATGAGCTTAATCAGTTTTCAACGCATATTTTTCCGTTTTTCAAAGTTGTTGCTAGGTTAGCATATCAACTGCTGCATTTTCTATTACGTTATCGGTCCTTCCTATCAATCTTCGATCAATGAACACAATGGCAAACACGCTAACATTAGCTGATTTTTGGGGATATCAAACATTGTTTAAGAAACTTTGCATTGAACGTCTTAGTCATTATCTTGTTGATCATTTTTTTATAATTTCTCTTACAGGTACTGATTGTCTACATATTGTCTACTGACATGGCCATTTTCACTAGCTAATTTGCTAGCTATAGCTAACTCGCTAGCTAAAGCTAACATAACATGGTCAGAACTTAATCTTAAAGTCTGCAGCAGTACGCTTCATCACTTAGCTATCAAATGTTCAGTCCATCTGAAATGTTTGTAGAACTAAAAGACAAACTGCAATTTAATCCACTACTAACAATTTGTGTTTTACTCGGTCTATTGGTCAGAACTCTACGGAGCTGGGTGTCATACGATGTGGTAATTTGTGTACACAGATTAATAAAGTGTTAGCACTCACTAATTAAAAGCACGGATTGGTAATCAAAGTCAGACAAATGTTGAAAAATACTTCAACATGTGAGGATAAAGTACAGACCAGGAGAGGTATCGCAAGATATTTTGTGCTTTAACAGTAAAAGACTCTTCATTGTTTTCTAAACTGGATATTTAAAGTTTTTCACAATTTTTCTGACGCCAGTTATTAGTTATTGTGCTTTCATTCAACTGGTATGACAATTCAATAAATCTTTTTTAAATGATTTATAGATTGATTTTTAATCTGAAGGCCAGATGCATTCTCCAGTATTCCATATTATCAGTGCATATTTTTTCATTAATCCATGCAAATGTTTACATACAGTTAATAGATTCACATAAGTGTTTAAATTCATCTGTTACTGTAACTCTTTAAAAATCCATATTTGCACGGTAAATATTTATTAATCCGTTTGTTGGTTTTATTAATAAGTACACATTTGTTATTAACTCATGCATCAGTTTTATTTATTGGTAGGCATGTTTATATTTTATCTTTATCTTTATTTATGTTATTTATCATTAATCTGCACAATGCTTTATTTATCTGTGTGTGCATTTATAATCCACATGTATGTTTTATTTAACTGGGTTTAACTTTTAGCGATCTGTACATACATGTTTCATCGTTCAATATCAATAAATACATACATTTTATTTGTTTGTGTTTGATAAATATTTACATTTTTGGTATAATCTGTGTTCAATTTATTAATCTGTACATTTTATAATCCATGCATAAATGTTTCTAATCCATGAGTACATACTGATCCATTCAAAATCCATGTGTATGTTTTCTTTTTATATATTGATATGTCTTTAAAAAAACGATATCAATCTGTTTCTGTGTTAGTTTATTAATCCGTGCAAACTGATTTCCAGTATTTTTTTATCATATGACCCCCGACAGGCTCCATATAAATCATAATCATGTTTGTAGTTTACTGTGGACGCTGCTCTCTTTTTTTGGCATAATTTAAAACGTTTACTGTTGTGCTTTCTGAAATTCAGATTAAATCAAAATTAAGCAGTTAACAGTTTTTATCTTTTATTTTTAAAGCACCAAGGACAGTCGTGCATGTCCCGTCTGTGAGAAAAACTGGACAGCATGTCGTAGTGGAACTGTAATGAATGCGTCCTTTGATTCTAAACTCATGGCTGCAGAAGTAAACAGCAGATTGATTTCCAGAGCAGACAGAGTGTCTGACTGTGGGACGTTAATGTTAAGCTTCATGGGCGTTACTGCCGCACCCACAGAAAGGAACCACGAGATGCTAATGGTACCATTAATACCTCAAATCAATGGTACACTTACTGTTTGAAGGATATTGATGGTGTTTTTCTTTGTTTTTTCTTATTGTCAACAAACGTCATGTGCAGATCAAAATGCTAAATACAGTCTGACTTCCTGTCTCAGCTCCAAGCCCATTGGTTCCTACCAAAGACGTAAACATTTGAGAACACAAATAGTTCCATCTGTTGTTTCCTAAAACAGCTGGTCCCTGTAGTTTTTATCATACAAACAGGAGGAAATAGTGCATTTTTGTTGGGCACTATTTTCAGCGGCGGATTAACCCGCATTTGGTTCTCTGGTAAAACTTGATAAACGATCAATTAATTGTTGGTTTGTTTCTGCAGGTTTGTTGACAATAGGAAGAATATATGTTATCACCACACTTATCTTTTAATTACAGACAGACGCAGCACTTTTCCTTGTTCTTTTGCATTGTTAGCATGCTAATGTTTACTTTTGTTTCAATTCACAGAATCGTTTAGCATGCTACTGTTTTTTTTAGCCCCTGAGTTATGGTTTAGCATGCTAACAAAGTCATTAGCATGCAAGCTATTTCCCGTAAAAGATTAGCTTGTCGATGTTTGTTAGCACACTAGAGTAATGATTTTGTGTGCTAGCATGAATTAGCATAGCAGGCTAACAGGGCTTTACGGTGCATCGCTTTGTTGCTGGGCTTTTAAGAAAAGTGATTTTTTTTAAAGAGTAATGCAGTCGTGGTCCAGACTGTTTTTTCTTTTTATTGAGCTTCAAGAATTTTAAAGAGTAGAATAAAAAAAGTCGGAATGGATGAAATATTTGATCGCGAATCGAGCAAATCAAGCTAGTTGCTGTAAAAGCACCGAGGAAGTTCAACGAAGAGGCGACTCGTGATTGATTTTTGACGGGAAAACCGTCTTTGATTGTTTTTTATGGCACACAACAGGAAGAGGGCGCTGTTTTTTGAGAGCTCACGCAGCTTTGACTCGTCTAAAAAAGCTTCTCTAGATACTTGATAGCAGAAAACGGAAGGAGGGAAATTAAAAAACACATCTTTTGTTGATACATTGATGGTTAAAATGTGACGGAGCACCTTTAACACGAAATGTGACTTTAGAAGAAAAAATAAATGTGTTCTGGATATCTGAGTAATACTTTAACTACTGTCCTGTCAGAGGTTAACGTGATGGTCTGGGATATTTACGTATAAACAACGGCTGGTCCTGGATCAGCTGTTCCATTACCTCTGTAGAATGAATTATAATCCAATCAGGTTAATTATCCAGGTGGTTGCTAGGCAGAAACCAGGACACAGCAAACTGCCATCACAGCCAACTGGCTCCTTCATGACGGACCACTTCTTACACCGCTGCACCTGCAGGGAAGGAGGGAAGGGAGGAGGGGATGAGGGAAGGATGGAAGAGAGGGAGGATGGAAGGAAGGATGGAGTGAAGGGAGGAAGGGACGAGGGAAGGATGCAAGGGATGCAGGAGGTAAGGAGGGAAGAGAAGAATGAAGGATGGAGAGAAGGAAGGGCGGTATGAATGAAGGATGGCGGGGGGATGAAAAGAAGGAGGAAAGGGAGGAATGAAGGGTGGAGGGAAGACAGGAAGGGAGGGAGGAAGGAGAGAATGATATAAGGTAGGATGGATGGGAGAAGGAAGGATGGAATGCAGGATGGAATACAGGATGGAAGGAAGAAATGGAAGAGGGAAGGGGGAAGGAAGGAAGGAGGAGGAAGGGAAGGTAGGAAAGAAGAAAGAAGGGAAGGGAGGAAGGTAAAGGGAAGTATGGAAGGAAAGAAGAGAGAAGGAGAGGGATGAAGGAAGGTGGGATGGAATGGAGAAAGGAAAGAAGGAAGGATGGAAAGAAGGATGGGTGGAGGGAGGGAGGGAAGAAATGGAAGGAAGAAAGGGAGAAGGGAAGGGTTGATGGGCGCAGGAGATAAGAAGGAATGGAGGGAGGAAAAGATCAGAGAGAAAAGTGATGAAGGGAAGATTAAAAGAGAAGGAGACAGAGAAGTGTCCTTCTTTTCAATGCAGTAAAAATAACTTCCATCATGTGAATCCGGCTCACATGTCCGATTATCACTTTCTTTATCAAACACAACATCTCATATTCTGCTTCTCACTTCTTCCTCTCGGCTGATTAGCTTTAGCATCGATAGCATTCCTCACTGAAACCAACAGAGTCAACACCAAATAATAAATATATGAATAAAATCCAGACGTACCGGTCTGATGAGAGCCGCAGGTCACGTTGTAAGACGTCCACAAACTAACGGCCATCAGGAATGTCGCTATGAAGCCAAACACCTGCAGACAAACACGACAAACAGTCCACGTTAGAATGAACACACATCACTATACAGTCAATAAAGTGTATTATTGTATATAACTCTTCAATAAAGGTTAAAATGAACAATACAATATAAAAACAATGGACTGTGTCTAAGAAGTGGACGTCGTCACGGTGACGTCACTCGTTGGTTTGTGGACGGATGTTTTGAAGCCTCCAGTTCGGCGATTCGGAGGTCGCCATCTTTGGTTTTTTGCAACCAGTGAACAGGAAGTGACCATATTTGGACTGAGGAGGAGTGACGTAGAGACGCCGTATACGTCTCTGGTGTCGACCTGTCAATCAGTGTGTAGCCCCGCCCTAAAGCATCCCCTGCTTTATGGTCTGTTTGACTCTAAATGGAGCATCATTTACTAAATGAACATCATGCTGTATTGAAGAAGACTTGAAACTAGAGATTGAGACCATAAACTCATGTTTACAATGTTTACTGAGGGAATAAATCAAGAGAGAAGTAGAGTCATTTTCTCATAGACTTCTATACAACCAGAGGAGTCGCCCCCTGGTGGACAGGAGAGAGAATGCAGCTTTAAGACATGAAGTATTGACTTCATTTTTAAGAACTAGAGAGTCCGTGTGGTTACGTACTGATCCGGCCACCAGCGCTGAAACTCCTCCGCTCTTCACAGCGGCGACGATGGAGGCGATGACGATGAGGAGGGTCCCGACGGAGTAATGAAAGAACTCCTGAAACAGCAGAGGGACAGACGAGGGTTTAATCAAAGATAAAACAGTAAAATATGTATCTTGTAATGGTGGATTATCTCGTTGACTAACACGCAGACTTTGTTTCACCTCCTTAAAATCAACTGGGAGAAAAAGTGGTCCAACATTTGACCTTTGAACCTCAGCTAAGTGTTGAATCAATCTAAACGTGGACAGATGAGTCTGCAGAGATCCACAAAAGACTCCAAACAATGTGATACAGGAAACTGAACTGAAGGTCACATCCTCAAAAGTTGAAGGAAAGACCAGCGCTAACGTTAGCTAGCGTTATGTGTTTGTTTGCTATGTTATACAGCGGGTAAAATAAGTATTGAGACACCTTGGTAATGAGACACCTTTTTATAGGCCATCAGTTGGGACTGAACCAGCTGATATTCATTTGCACTGACAAGGGGCAGGATTGCTTTCTAATTACTGATAGATTTCAGCTGGTGTCTTGGCTTTCCATGCCTTTTTGCACCTCCCTTTCTTCATGTGTTCAATACTTTTTCCCTGTGTCATTCTATTTAATTACACATAACTTAATTTCTGAACTTATTTGTTTGGTTTTCTTTGTATGTATGGATTACTTGGGTTGTTACCGACATCTGGTGAAAATTTCATGTCAATAGCACCTTTAGAAATATATTTACTGAGAAAAATGGTGACGTGTTCAATACTTATTTTACCCGCTGTGTGTGTGACTTTACCCTGACTGTCACAGAGCTGCTGCCCTCAAATGAAACCACAACGAAGCTGATTCAGCTGACTAACACGAATATCATCCTGTAACCAAACACATAGCTAACGTTAGCGTTAGCCACATATGCTAACACTGCCACTACAATGCAAATCTGGTACCTTCAGCAGAATTATACTTGTGTGTATTTATGTTATGAGTTGTGTGAAGAAAATACACATCAGCCGATATATCATGAAATTGAAATAAACATATGATCAGGAAGTGATACCTCACGTTCACGACAGAAGCCTCCTTTTTTATCAAACCTGTGAAGTAACACTGAGGATCAGAAGTTCAGCGAGATTGTAAAGAGATAAACATGCAGACGGTTTCATAAACCTGCAGAAAGAGGAACGTTAATATTTCCCACACAGCGTTTTATTATTTATTACACCTGCTCACCGTCAGAGGCCAGTTGATGCAGGGCATCTTAGCCTGCAGCCTGAACAGGTGCATGAGGAAGAAGATGAGGAAGGCGATGAGGAACCAAAGCGTCACCACCTCGAAGAACTGGAACGCCGCCCAGCTGGGCCAACCGTGAGCACAGTGGACGCAGAGGAAGGCGACCAGGAGGGCGATCTGTGAGGAGACGGGTCACAGAGGAACGTTAGAGATCTGAACCCTGGACGATGTAGAAGCTCTGGGTTTTTTACATATTATACTATGACTTTTTAATGGTTTTTTGAAAATAAAATATTTCAAATTGAGGTATTTAGCTTATAGGTTTTGATTTAAGTTCAACTATCAGAAATCAATTTCTGAAGTTTTTTTTTTCTACAAAACAATAAAGATGTTGTTATTGATGGGCAGTAGTGCACACTAAACACAATAAAAAAAAACTATACAAAAAAACATGTGATGATCAAAATCGACATTCAATTTTGAAAGTTAGGACACGTGTCAAGGACATATTTAAGAGTGTAAAAAATATGTTAATTGGCAAATCTTGGGATGTTATTTTGGCACATTAAACACTGAACATTTCTGGGCTGGGCAACGCGGAGTAAATCAAATATCACAATATTTGTTATCTAATACAACAATATAATTATTGCCACAATATTGTAGTGTTGAATATTGCAGTGAGATTATATATATATATAATTTAAATACATATATATAAGTTTAAATACATACATGTATAAGTTTAAATACATACATATATAAGTTTATATACATGTATATATTAGTTTTATACATATATATAAGTTTATATACATGTATATATTAGTTTATATACATATATAAGTTTATATACATGTATAAGTTTATATACATGTATAAGTTTAAATACATATATATAAGTTTAAATACATATATAAGTTTATAAGTTTAAATACATATATATAAGTTTAAATACATATATATAAGTTTAAATACATTTATAAGTTTAAATACATACATATATAAGTTTAAATACATATATAAGTTTAAATACATTAGTTTATATATATAAGTTTATATACATATACATAGTTTATATACAGTATATAAGTTTATATACATATATATATATATAAGTTTATACATGTATATAAGTTTATACATATATAAGTTTTAAATATATATATAAGTTTATATACATATATAAGTTTAAATACATGTTTATATACATATATATAAGTTTATATACATATATATAAGTTTATATACATATATAAGTTTATTAATAAGTTTATACATGTTTATATACATATAACATTAATTTAATATAAACATTCATATAAACATTCATAAACATCATCATAAACATAACATTCACACATTCATAAACATAAACATTCATAAACATGTATAAACATTAATAAACATTCATAAACATTCATAAACATAAACATTCATAAACATAAACATTTATAAACATTCATAAACATTAATAAACATTCATAAACATTAATAAACATAAACATTCATAAACATTCATAAACATAAACATTCATAAACATTCATAAACATAAACATTCATAAACATTCATAAACATAAACATTCATAAACATAAACATTCATAAACATTCATACATTCATAAACATTCATAAAACATAAACATTCATAAACATTCATAAACATAAACATTCATAAACATTCATAAACATTCATCAACATAAACATTCATAAACATAAACATTCATAAACATTAAACATTCATAAACATAAACATTCACACATTCAAACATTCATAAACATAAACAACATTCATAAACATTCATAAACATTCATAAACATTAATAAACATTAATAAACATTCACACATTCATAAACATTCATAAACATTCATAAACATTCATACATTCATAAACATTCATAAACATTCATAAACATTCATAAACATTCATAAACATTCATACACATAAACATTCACACATTCATAAACATAAACATTAATAAACATAAACATTAATAAACATAAACATTAATAAACATAAACATTCATAAACATAAACATTCATAAACATAAACATTCATAAACATTCATAAACATAAACATTCATAAACATAAACATTCATAAACATAATCATTAATAATCATTCATCAACATGCTCCGGTTGAAAGCCGCTCCAGGTCCCCGGGGCGTCGCTGTGAACACCCCCGGCGGTGCGCTCCTGTTTCCGGGTGCTTCTCACCATCTGTCCGGTCTTCATGAGGCCGGGCAGCGTGCGGCTGTAGCCCAGGTTGAGCGCTCCGTGGCCGGGCGTCCTGCTGCCGCTGCTGCCGGTGGTGGTGGTGGTGATGACCGTGTGGGACATGCTGACGGTGGCCGGCTCCGGGTCTGCAGCTGCGGGGAGGAGGAGAAGGTCTGAGCTGCAGAGAGGCTCCGTCGACGGGGACGTGCGGGGCGTGCGGGGCGCACCGCAGAAACACGCAGCATCCGAGGCTTCACAATAAAACACTGTCTCATAGATTTACACTTATTAGCTTTATTCCAACACAAAACCATAGTTGTTTATTTTTATTTTATATATATATATAATGTTTAAATACATATATATGTTTAAATACATATATATATATTTAAATATATATATATTTTAAAACATATATATGTTTATATATATATATTTTATATAATATATGTTTAAATAAAATATGTAATGTTTAAATACAATATTATATAAGTTTAAATATTTTTATATAAGTTTAAATACATATATATATATATGTTTAAATACATATATATGTTTAAATAACATATAATTATACATATTTTATATAATTATACAAAAGTAAAAAACAACATGTTTAAACAATATTTCATGTTTATTTTTTATTTCACAACTATATATATATAAATATATATATATATTTATATATATATAATATAATTATACATATATTTTATATAATTATACAAAAGTAAAAACAACACAAACAATATTTCACCTTTATATTTTTTATTTTCACAACTATATATATACGTTTAAATACATATGTATATGTTTAAATACATATATATGTTTAAATACATATATATGTTTAAATATATATATGTTTAAATACATATATATATAAGTTTAAATACATATATATATATAAGTTTAAATACATTTATATATATATGTTTAAATACATATATATGTTTAAATAAATATGTATATGTTTAAATACATATATATGTTTAAATACATATATATAAGTTTAAATACATATATATTAAAGTTTAAATATATATGTTTAAATAAATATATATGTTTAAATACATATATATATGTTTAAATACATATATATAAGTTTAAATACATATATATGTTTAAATACATATATATAAATTTAAATACATATATATAAGTTTAAATACATATATATATAAATACATAAACATTTTGCATTTAAATACATATATATGTTTAAATACATATATATAAGTTTAAATGCATATATATGTTATATTATTATATTATATATATTTATTATTAATATTATTAATAATAATAAATATAAAGCACTGCTGAGTGCTGAGTTCAATGTCGTGAAAACTAAAAAAAAAAAGAGATAAAAGTAAATTATTGACAACAAAAACTTCCCAGATAGACATTCTGTTTGTTGTTGAGTTCTGGTGCCTTTATTTTGAAGCTGACTTCCTGTGTGTCCTGGCCTCATCATGGTGGAGTGTGTGAGGCTGAAAGCTGTAGAGGTGTGGTCTCTATCAGGAAACACTGCAGCAGAGATCCAGACCAAAACACACACACACACACACACACACACACACACACACACACACACACACACACACACACACACACACAGACAGACACACACACACAGACACACTGTTCTGAAACAGAGAGTGGCTGTCAGGACGACTGAATACACTCTGAATACACATAATACACAGTTATACACACTTAATACACAATAACACACACTGAACACACACTGAATACACAATAATACACTAAATACACTCTGAATACACACTGAATACACAATAATACACTCTGAATACACACTGAATACACAATAATACACTAAATACACACTGAATACATATTGAATACACCATAATACACTAAATACACTCTGAATATATACTGAATACACAATAATACACTAAATACACACTGAATACATATTGTATACACAATAATACACTAAATACACACTGAATACATAATACACTAAATACACTCTTAATATATACTAATGCACAATAATACACTAAATACACACAATAATACATAAATACACCGTGAATACATCTGAATACACAATAATACACAGTTAATACACACTTAATGCACAATAATACACACTGAATACACAATAATACACTGAATACACACTGAACACACACTGAATACACTGAACACACACTGAATACATTGAACACACACTCACATTTGTGGTGGCTTTTGAGTGAAACATTTCACCAACTGTTATTGGATGGATGTGATGAAACATGGTTCATCGTTCATGTTCCCCAGAGGATGAATCTAACCTCCTGTGCAGCCCAACATGTGAGACCTCTCAGAGTTAAACATTTAAATAAACGATGAGTCAGAGTTCTGGAGGATTCTCTGAATGGTTCACTGAAATGAACCTCAAAGCCCTGGTGAATAATTCAGACTAGAGGAGAGAACAGCAGCCATGTTTGTCAAAGCATCATGGGAGTTGTAGTCATTTCATTTCTTTTTAAATAACAAAGATGTAACCTGCAGTGACATTAATCAAACTTTTAATAAAAGTAAAGTCGTTGAGTTATGTCAGAGTTTTAAAAAAAAAAAGCTGGTTGCAGAGCAGCAGAGATGTAAAGAACCACAGCAGGTGAAGAGCGTTAAACTGTCGGCTGATTCACACTTCAAATAACATCCTGTGGCCACAAAGTGGTTAAACACACACACACACACACGCACACACGCACACACACACACACACACACACACACACACACACACACACACACACACACACACACACACACACACACACACACATACAAACACCCACACAGGAAGTGAAGCTGAAACCTGCAGAAGTTACTGAACGAAAACTTGAAGATGAGCTTTCAGATAAAACTGAGCAGAAGAATTTTAAGCCAGCCGTGTGTTTCTCAGCGGTACTATACTTAAGTACACATTCAAGTACTCCCATTTTTCTACTACTTTACAGTGTACTACTGTTCATCTCAGAGATAAAATAAATATTGTACTCAGATTATGTTTTTCATCCCCTTCCTGTCCTAGAACTACATTTACAAACTTTAACATCTTTAAGAGTCTGAATGCAGGACTTGTGCTTTTAGTGGAGTATTTATAAAGAGTAGCATTATACTTTCACTGCATTGAGGATCTGAATACTTCCCCCTGCTACTGGTGTTTATCAGGTTGTAGTTTCGATGTCAGTAGCAGGTTAGCGAGCCGCAGTGAAAGCCTCAACTGCTCACCAAACCACAGAGGCTTCTGGGGTTTTTACCATGTTTGAAGCAGGTTGTTTTGAAAAGGCTTCTGGTTGAGTTCAGAGAAATACTGTTCGTTGAGTCAATGTTCACATAATATCACCTGTGACCTTCATATATGACCTAAACAAGTACTATTTTCAAAATACTGTGTTCATTAGCATTTCCTGCTCTAGTCAGTAAACTGAACTGCTAAAAGTATTCTGCTGAATATATCCTCCATATGTGATATTATATATTATATGATTTATATTTGTGTTATTATATATTACATTAATAATATGGAGTACTTTTTAATAAATAAAAAAAATCACTTTACCAACACAAACCTTCTTTTCTCAGTTTTATCCTCTCAAGTTAACAAGTCACCAGACAGAAAGATTGTCGGCATTGTACTTTTCTGTAAACCACGGGATACGTTGAATGTTGACGTTTCTGAACCAAAAATATGTTGCATGAATACATTTATCATAAGGGAACAACATAAGGGAACAACGTAAGGGAACAACGTAAGGGAACAGTGTAAGGGAACAGTGTAAGGGAACAGAGTAATGGAACAGTGTGAGGGAACAGAGTAATGGAACAGTGTAAGGGAACAGTGTGAGGGAACAGAGTAATGGAACAGTGTGAGGGAACAGAGTAATGGAACAGTGTGAGGGAACAGAGTAATGGAACAGTGTAAGGGAACAGTGTAAGGGAACAGTGTAAGGGAACAGAGTAATGGAACAGCAGAACATTGACAAGTAACAACGGAACGGAACAACGGAACTATAAAATGCAATGTATAAAACATAAAGGAACAACGTTATGGAAAAAAAGTAGCGTAACAATGCAACGGAACAACAGAACGGAACAACAGATCCAAGCAAAGGAACCGAACAACAGAATAATGAAACCGACTGTAACAACATTATGTAACAAGCGTTAAGAATCAATGTGTTTTTTTGTTGTTTCACAAATGTGCCTCAGAGGGCTTTACAATCTGAAAGACATATGACATCTTAAACACAAAGCTTTTATTCCTTCTTGTCCTATGCAGTCGACATATTGCTATAATCTAACATGTTTCTGGATCTTTCACTGACAAGAGCATCATGTTTCTCTCAGCGCTCACATAATAGAACGTCTGTTGTTTTGACTAAACCTTTGTTGATAAAGGCTCCAGCTCGGGGGGGCTGATGACCCCTCGGGCCCCCAGCCTGATGCCGATAGGCCTGTTCTGTAATCCATCCATGGAAAAATCATTGTCTGCTGCAGCGTTAAAGTTTCCCTTTATTGAACTAAGAGGCCAAAACCAGAGCCAGAACAGAAGAGTGATGTGTGTGGAGGAGAGAACCACCAACGCCGGAGCTTAGTGGACCCCTGGCTCCCTCTGCTGCAGGGAACGAATAAACACAGCAGCCAAAGCACCAAAAGAGAACCACAGGAAAGAGTCCTGAAACCCTGAGATGAGTCAGCAGTGTAATGTTCATTGTGCCGTGTTAGCCTGCTAGCATTAGCTAATAATCAGAAAGCACAGAATGCAGCTGTGGTCGATTGATTGTCTTAAGTTCTGCAGATATTTGCTCATAAACCAAAGTGTTGGACACATTAGCATGTTGAACTGCTAAAGGAAAAGTAAGAGGATCACTAAAATTATTAGAATTCATCCTGAAAAAAATGTGATATACCACATTTTAATGCAATCCTTCCAATAATAATAGTTGAGATGATTCAGTCTGGAACAAAGTGGTGGACGGACAGACAGACGGAGACGGACGGACATCCACAGATAAGCACAATCTTACAGAAAAAAGAAGATATAGTTCATACCTCAATCACTGCTTAACGTTCAAAGGAGAGTAGAGGACGCCTGCAGCAATATCTAGAACAGTTTCACCCATTAAAATCTATTTTCATGTGTTGGTTTTCTATGAACAGTTTGAATCATAGTTTGGAGACGAGTTTAGATAGTTGCATCTTGTTAGCATCCACTTAAATCAAATAAACACTAAATCGCTGCTTTAAAATAAAGCTGTGAGTAATTATTATAAGCAAGCAACCGATGACTGTGGATGAGAGGTGGACGTAGTCATTGTGACGTCACCCACTGGTTTGTTGACTTTGATGCCTCAACTTCAATATTTTGGCCGTCGCCATCTTGGTTTTTGGCCGTCGCCATTTTGTAGTTTTGGCCTTTGCCTTCTTACTGTTAAGGCCGTCACCATCTTGGTTTTTGGCTGGCAACATTTGGAATTTTTGGCTGTCACCATCTTGGTTCTGGCCTTCATCATTTTAGATTTTTGGCCCTTTGTCATCTTGGTTTTTCAACATTGCCATTTGTTTTTTAGGCTATTACCATTGGGATTTTTTGGCCAATGCTATCTTGGTTTGTGGCCCTCGCCATTATGGAGTTTTGGCCTTAGCCATCTTTGTTTTTTGATGTCGCCATATTGTTTTATAGGCCGTCACCATCTTTAATTTTGGCTGTCACTACCTTGGTTTTTGGCCGTCGCTATTTTGGATTTTTGGCCATGACAATCTTAGTTTTTTGACGTAGCCATCTTGTTTTTAAGGCCTTCATCATCTTGGATTTTTGTCCATCGGCATTCTGTTTTCTTTGCTGCCAGGAGTGACACAAAAGGGTGGAGGCACTTTCACATTGGCTTCACTCTTCAGAACAGGAGGTTGCCTCTAGCAGGTGAGTGACATTAGCCTGAATCAGAGATTTCAAAATACATACTTGTTCGGTAAATAGCTGCAAAACCTTTACCCTGGCAGTTTAAAAGAAATACAACATCAACTGTAAATAGGTCGATTCAGCTAGCTAGAAAGGAGGAACAGCTAATTAAGGCTTCATCTGAATTTATGTGGTTTGACAACAAGGTTGGCATTGGTCAAAGTCGGGAAAACCGGCTGCTTTAAATTGATATTTTGTAGATTTAAATTTTTAAGATAAAAAATGAATTGTGGCCAGAAACCTTTTGGTTGATTAAATTGTTGTTTTCTGTTATTGAATTTGCAGTTGATCAGTAAATCATTCAATAGGCACTACTTCAAAATTCAAGTGGGTGAGATGAAAAGCTAGTTCTTAACTCTCAAAATGGTGACACATCCTGTTACATAAAATTATATGAGACCAACACCATCAGCGTCCTGAAACTTTTCTGTTCATGTATGTTTCTACATCACGACCTGAAACTCACCTGTTTCCTCCTGCTGGCTTTTGAAACGAGCATGTTGAGCTGTAAAGACAAACACAACCTCTGATTAGAAAGGAGACTTTGCACAGAACAAAGTGACTAATTGCTTACGGCCAAGCCTCAATGCCTTTGGGGGCATTTTGGTTTGTAGCACCAGCTCTGTAGACCTTCCTGTCTACAACGTACTCCCAAATTATGAACAGAACATCTGCAATGTTTTTTTGTGTGGTTAAAATAACTATAAATAAAGGTCCTGCAAGACGTGAGTTCATAAAGGAGAATAAACTAATTTCGGTGACACCAATCAACATTTCAAAACCACAATCAGCAAAGTGATCTAACTTTATTGCTCCTCCGGTTCAGAAGTCACTTAAATAACTTTCTTTAACAGAACAGTAGGTTAGATTTATATATCTATATATATATTTGTGTAGGTATATCTTGAAATATACGTGTTTAACAAGCATGTAAACAAAAGTGAAACCTAATATAATCAGCCGCTTTCAAACAGAAGCTGTCTGTCTGTAGTTTACTGTTTTGTTTAGTTTGTTCTTTAAACTGAAATGACTGATACTATCAGCTATCTGTGTTCTTCACTACTGATTATTATCATTTATAAACTTCACTCAAGAATGTTATTTATTTTAATGACAAGTTCGACTTCATTATGTGACTTTGCTGTTGCTACTCTTTACTACTCTTTTACAATTTAGTTTTGTCTAATTATAAATAACTTCTAATCCTTCTCTGAATTTGTTTGTTAAAATACTATATATGTTTCAAAAAGCACCCATTTAGTGATCAAAAAGAACAGAGTATAGCTAAGAGCAGCTCCTTGCAGTAATTAAACCTTAAAGATAACTATCTCTACCTAAAGGGCCACCGTAGTAGTAGCAGAGGGTCATGTTGTTGCTTGCAATCTGCAACCTCACCACTAGATGCCACTAAATCTTACACACTTTTCCTTCATGTGCTAACAGGACTCACAGGAAGTGGATCCGGGCAAACTGAGGGCAGAGTAAACCAGCTGAAGCTCAACGTCGCCCTCAGCGGGACAGTCGGAGCTCTGCAGTCGATGATTCTCCACTTTAGAGACAAAACAACACGAACACACACAAAAGCAAACATTTACAGTTTATTATTTATTCATATTTCTGTCTCCGTACTGAGCTGGTGAGGGTGTAAAAGACACCAGAGAGACATGTTGTAAAAACTCTTCTTCTAAATGTCTGAAACATGTAAAACCAGCGGCTGCACGGTGGTGTAGTGGTTAGCACTGTCGCCTCACAGCAAGAGGGGCCTGGGTTCAATTCCCGGGCTGGACAACTTAAGTCCAAAGACATGCAGCTTAGGTTCATGAAGACTCTAAACTGCCTGTAGGTGTGGATGTGAGTGTGAATGGTTGTTTGTCTCTATATGTCAGCCCTGTGACAGACTGGAGACCTGTCCAGGTGAACCCTGTCCAGGTGAACCCCGTCCAGGTGAACCCCGTCCAGGTGAACCCCGTCCAGGTGAACCCTGCCTTCACCCATTGACAGCTGAGATCGGCTCCAGCACCCCCGCGACCCTTAACTGGATAAGCAGGTTACGGAAAAAGATGGATGGATGGATGTAAAACCAGCAGGTTGAACCTCGTACCTTCATCAGCGTTTCCATAAATAGCAGACGGGTTGGCTCCAACTGAGGAGGAGGAAGGAGGATTTTATAGGTTAGAGGTTGGAGAAAAAAAGCATAGTTTAAAATCCAATATTTTTCACTCACCGCCATGTTGGATGAAAAAACAAACCATCTGTTTCTCTTTTTTAAAGGTTTCTTTTTAAGCGGTAAAAGAGGAACAAGACGAGGAGCTACACATGGAGAGGTCACAGTTTTGATATCACTCTTCCAACATGGCAGTGAGGATTTCACCCTCTGAATCATCTGAAGCAGGTTGGTTTCACTGACCTGTAGCAGTGTTTTCATAAACTGGAGGCGACTCCACCCGAGCTGCAGAGGAAGGTTGGGATATAAATATGAAAAATAATCTGATGAAACGAGCAAATGTTGTCTGTTGCATCATTTCCTGTGAAAGTCTTGTGTATGAGTCAAGAGGAAACTCTAAAGTGGTAGTGTTTCTGAGCACCAGAGTCCCTTTAGAAAACCTCTCATTTTACTGCAGCAGGGTCCGACAGTCCGACCCGCTCAGTCCTGGTTCTGGTTCTCCTGTGCCTCCCTTCCCTCCAGCGGGTCCAGCAAACAGGTCTGGGTCTCCAGCAGCGTGGTGTCGGTGTTGACTCCCAGAGAGGAGAAGCTCTGCTCCTGGAGGAGGAGGAGGAGGAGGAGGAGGAGGAGGAGGAGGAGGAGGAGGAGGAGACGCTGCTGCTGCCGGGAGCT
The DNA here is from genome assembly GCF_027596085.1 of Anoplopoma fimbria. Lineage (NCBI taxonomy): Eukaryota > Metazoa > Chordata > Actinopteri > Perciformes > Anoplopomatidae > Anoplopoma > Anoplopoma fimbria. Next base: position 27,240,629 of record NC_072468.1, on the reverse strand, counting down.
GAGCTCTCCTCCTCCCTCCGGAGCTCCGACTGCAGGTCTCTGCTGGATCTGGGTCTGTCCACGGTGGACTGGTCTCTGCTGGATCTGGGTCTGTCCACGGTGGACTGGTCTCTGCTGGATCTGGGTCTGTCCACGGTGGACTGGTCTCTGCTGGACTCTGGTCTGAAGGAGTTTCTGGTGAACCTTCATGATTTCATCTGGTTTCTCCAGAATCTGACCCGGTGGCTCCGATGACGAGCTTTAAGAATAACTTTATAGAAACAGACGATCTTCTCTCTGATGGTCTGTTTACTGATGGAGGTCTATAGAGGATCAGGACTACACTGAGACTGGTTCAGGACCAGATAGAAGTTCCTCACTGTCACTTTAAATCTACCTCTTAGAGGAAAGGACACAGTGTAAACAGTTATATGTTAAATTGATGCTATCTTTAAATGGGGTTAATAGAGCAGCTCACCTCTGCTCCTCATGTAGAAGACGAGTCCTGTCAACAGCAGCAGCATCACGATGAGCCCACACACAGTCAGAGTTATCTTCAGAGTGTTACTGGCTGGATACCTCCGCTCTGCTGCTCCCAGCCTGTTCTCCACCCTGCAGCTGAGCACCTCCCCCTCCAGGTACGGCACCGAGCTGACCAGCCGGTACGAGCCGACCATGGAGGTCTGGACCTGGTCTCCCAACGCGGCCCCGGAGGCTGAGAGCCAGCTGACGGTGGGCAGCGGGTGGCCCTCCGCTTCACACTGCAGCCTCCGGGGGGCGCCGTCTGAGCTCGTCTCAACCACGGAGAGGCTCGAGATCTGGGGTTCAGCTGTGACGGCAGCATAAAGGATGTGACTTGATGGTTGATATCTCACCAAAAATGGTCTGATTTCTGACATGATTAACCTTTTAACCTAGAAGTTTAGAATTCAAGCTCCACGTCTAAGCTATGCTAATGTGCTAACAGCTAGCTTGGACATGTGGGTTTCATGCACTTTCAGAAACATCCAGAGAAATGTTGAAATGAGACACACTGGAAATGTTTCTTCACAAAATAGTCTGAAAAATTTGAGTATGAAATATATCCTCAGGGTGAAAGTGGATCAAACTCTGGTCACACTGAAACGATGCTCAACTCTTCGTTAGTGAGACCTTACCTGTAACATAAAGCTGCGTCTCTTTCTGGTCTTGTTTCCACAAACCCTGCAGCTCCACCCTGCAGAAGTACGTCCCGTTGTCCTCCAGATGGACCTTCCTGATGAGCAGAGACAGCTCCCCCCATCGAGGATCTCCCTCCAGAGAATATTTGAGTCCGGACGCCCCGCAGTCGTTGATTCCTCCCACGGAGTCGTTCTTAACTGTACAGCGGAAGAACGGCGGCGCTTTGGATTCTCTGGCGAGCCACTTAACAGTGATCGTCCCCGAGTAGTGCTGTTGTCTGGGATGGGTGAAGGAGCAGCTGAGGACGGCGTCCTGTCCTCTGGGGACAAAGACAACCGGAGAGACTGCCATGCTCCAAGGGACCGACAGAGACCCTGAAGAAGAGGATGAGGAGGAGTTGGTTCTCTGACCAAAGAGGAACCAGAACTCTCAGACAAATCTGGTCCAGATAATGATCCAATTTTTAAGGACTTATGAACAACTTTTGCACATCAAGATCTTTTAACTGGTCATGGTTATTCAGCCTGTGAAAACCTGCCTGTTGTATAATATCTTCTACGACTTTGAAGGAGCTTTAAGGAAGGTAACCCTGATGATGTCACAGTGACATCATCAGGGTTACCTCAGCTTGGACTTGGAGACCTGTTCTCACTTCCAATGCACAACCCAACCAGACGTCAACCGAGTGAAGTCACTGCTTCCTGTTAAAGCTGCATTCTCTCTGCTGTCCATCAGGGGGCGACTCCTCTGGTTGTATAGAAGTCTATGAGAAAATGACTCTACTTCTCTCTTGATTTATTCCCTCAGTAAACATTGTAAACATGAGTTTATGGTCTCAATCTCTAGTTTCAAGTCTTCTTCAATACAGCATGATGTTCATTTAGTAAATGATGCTCCATTTAGAGTCAAACAGACCATAAAGCAGGGGATGCTTTAGGGCGGGGCTACACACTGATTGACAGGTCCACACCAGAGACGTACACGGCGTCTCTAAGTCACTCCTCCTCAGTCCATATATGGTCACTTTTGTTTATCGGTTGCGACATAAACAGCATGGCGACGACCGTAATCCAAGATGGCGACCGATCAAAACATCCACAAACCAATGAGAGACATCACGACAACTACATCCACTTCTTATATACAGTCAATGGACCTGACACCAATATGACGCTCCAGGTTCACCTTAAGCGTTGGTGTCAGGGATGGCATGTCAAGTTTCATCTTGTCTTTTCAAAATAAACTGCCAAAGTAGATATACTTAGTTTTAATGTTTACTTAGTTAGGTTTAAGGAAAAGATCATGTTTTGGTGTAAATATAAATAAGTATGTTTGTTAAGTGAAATACGTTTACTGCGGTTGGATAAGTAAGTAAGTTACCTCACAAAAACGAAAATAAGTGATGAGTAATGTAGAGTTTCACATGGGACACAAACGACGGCCTCCTAAGTCTGTGTGTTTGAACCATTGCTTCCTCCCTACAGGACTTTAAACTAGGCAGGCATCTTTAGTTGCGTTATGAGAGTCTTTAGAGCAAGGGTCTAAAGGTCATATCAGAGATTTTCTGTTTTCCAGTCTTTCCACTTTGTTTTTTTATTATTTCCAGGTTTATTGCAGTTTTAAAGCAAAACAAGCACTTAAATATAACAGTCGGAATCCAAAAACATTTAAATACAGGCACACAGAAAAGGAGAAAAGGTGACTTCAATATCGAATATCAAGGAAATATTAATAACATGCGTACAAACATGCACATCATTATGTTTATGTTACAAACTTATCTTATTTATCCACCATTGCACAGTTTGGGATTTTCTGACAATTATCGAGTAAATTCAGAGTTTTTAATTTGGCTGGAAAACGAGGTCTGAAGATCTTGGAGACCAGATGAGGGTTTTTTAATTAGAATTTACGTACAATTTATATATTGATTATTAGGTTTTGTGAGTCTTTCCTCTTTGTTAAACTGACCTACTATTTGACCTTTAGTCTGTTAACCATCAAACAGATATGAGCATCAAATGGACGGTCGCGTCCCACCTGAACACAGAATGAAGGGTCTTACCTGTGATGATCACTGACAGAACCAGACAGAAACTCTGAGTCTGCTGCCACATCTTCAGTCTGCTCACATTGAACTTCAGACAATAAGAGAAACTGAACCATCAAAACACAAGTAGCAAATCAGGAAGTCTTCTGTCAGAGCGAAGGAAGTGAGCCAGGTCAAAAAAGGAGGACGTAACATAAAGGTTTATCTTTTGTTTTTACATGATCTTTTATGTTTTTAATTTCGTTTTCTGTTTGGTCTTTGAGCTCATATGTGTGTGTTTTATGATTCACCTAATACAGGACCAAGTCAAGCTGAAATAAAACATGATGATTTATTTTCACAGCATTAACGCAGAATGAAACAAGCATGTGTTAATAAACACTGACGAAGAAGATGATGAGCAAAACAAGGCAATTTAAATAGCTTTACATAAAGCATAAAAAGACATAAACAGACAAAACTAATGAAACAGAAAATAAGAAAAAAAAAGATCCAACAGTAGAAATTCAGACTAAAACAACTCACACAGAACAACAGAAATCATTCCTGCTGAGCCTTCGTTAGTCAGCCAGTCAGTGCCTCTGCACATGGTGAGCTTTTTGAATATTTAGATCCTTTTTTGTTGAATAATTGAGAAGAAGAACCTGAAGGGGGCCGCGGCCACTTCCTGTTGAAATGCCATCGATACACAGAGGAGACATTTACAAAGACGGGTGGATGATACATGATACATAACTGGAACTACAGGAGGTGGTGAGGAGGTCATTTGTTTAGAGCAAATCAACAGTGACCTTTATTGACTCCTTCTTCACAAAATGTTTTTTACAATGTGTGGAAAATATATGTAAAATTTTCAAAAAATGTGAGGAATATAAAAGAATAAATATGCAAAAAATGTTCAAGTAATGTGAGGAAAATGAAAGAAAAAAGATGTGAAAAATGAGTGAAAAATATGTGTGAAATTTATGAAAATATGTGTAAAACTGTTCAAGAAATGTGAGGAAAATGTAAGAAAAAATATGTAAACAATTTGTTAAATATGTGGAAAATGTGTGAAAAATGTGTTTAAAAAATTAAAAAAGGGTAAAATATGTGGAATATTTGTGAAAAAAACATGAAAGATATGTCAAACATATGTCAAAATGTTAAACTGTCCAAACTCCAAAGCTCCCTGATGAACATGTTGTTTCTCTTTTCTTTGAATCGTACAAAAACAGAAATGTAAAAACAACAGTGAGTAGGCGGATGTACGTGGTGGAACTATTTCTTGACGGTTAGGAGTGTATCCATCCGCCCAGTAATTCTGTGGAGCGTCGCTACTGGAGCTAAAATGAAATTCTGTAAATGTTTTCACATTAAAATGGAGTTAGTCTCTGTCCGTCTGTCTGTCATAGTCAGATCGACTTCACTCTTGTTGTCACCGACCTGTTCACACTTAAAGTAAACGCTATCATTATGTCACGTGGCGAACATGGTGAGTGCTTGTCCTCAGACTCAGAGATCTGTGAACCTGGAAGAGATCTGAACGTCACTGACCGTAATAATTACTGCTGTCGAGAACTTTCAGCCACATGCAGAGGGTGATTTAGAGGAAAAGTGGCGTGTTGCCATGGCAGCGACAGCTGTGGACGGATTACCTGCGACATCCAGAGACCTGTGATTCACATGTCAACCCGATAACCTCTCTGGCATTTAGCTGGTAATTTACAGGTGGAGGGGAGGAGAACAGTGTGTGGATGAGAGCACATCAGCAGTGACGATGATTGACTCCTCCACAAAATGTAAACGTGTGGAAGATATCTGCAAAATGTGCAAAGAAACATGTGAAAAATTTGTTAAAACATTGTGATAGGTGTGTGGAAAAACGGTCAAGGAATGTGAGGAAAATGGTTTGTCTCCATCATGTCTCCATCATGTCTCCATCATGTTTCCATCATGTCTCCATCATGTCTCCATCATGTCTCCATCATGTTTGTCTCCATCATGTCTCCATCATGTCTCCATCATGTTTGTCTCCATCATGTCTCCATCATGTTTGTCTCCATCATGTCTCCATCATGTCTCCATCATGTCTCCATCATGTTTCCATCATGTCTCCATCATGTTTCCATCATGTCTCCATCATGTCTCCATCATGTCTCCATCATGTTTCCATCATGTCTCCATCATGTTTCCATCATGTCTCCATCATGTCTCCATCATGTCTCCATCATGTTTCCATCATGTCTCCATCATGTCTCCATCATGTCTCCATCATGTTTGTCTCCATCATGTCTCCATCATGTTTGTCTCCATGTCTCCATCATGTTTGTCTCCATCATGTCTCCATCATGTCCATCCATCATGTCATGTTTCCATCATGTCTCCATCATGTCTCCATCATGTCTCCATCATGTTTGTCTCCATCATGTTTGTCTCCATCATGTTTCCATCATGTCTCCATCATGTCTGTCTCCATCATGTTTGTCTCCATCATGTTTGTCTCCATCATGTCTCCATCATGTTTGTCTCCATCATGTCTCCATCATGTTTGTCTCCATCATGTTTGTCTCCATCATGTCTCCATCATGTTTCCATCATGTTTGTCTCCATCATGTCTCCATCATGTCTCCATCATGTCTCCATCATGTCTCCATCATCATGTCTCCATCATGTCTCCATCATGTCTCCATCATGTCTCCATCATGTCTCCATCATGTTTGTCTCCATCATGTTTCCATCATGTCTCCATCATGTTTGTCTCCATCATGTCTCCATCATGTCTCCATCATGTTTCCATCATGTCTCCATCATGTTTCCATCATGTCTCCATCATGTCTCCATCATGTCTCCATCATGTCTCCATCATGTTTCCATCATGTCTCCATCATGTCTCCATCATGTCTCCATCATGTTTCCATCATGTCTCCATCATGTTTCCATCATGTCTCCATCATGTCTCCATCATGTTTCCATCATGTCTCCATCATGTCTCCATCATGTCTCCATCATGTTTCCATCATGTTTCAAGCAGGTTAAAAGAAATCCATAATTGATGTTTCTCCTCTGCTCAGATCGTCTCTTTACTACCGTTGAGATTTCCCTCGACACAGTAGGAAGTCATCCAGCAGTTTATACTCTTTAAATCTTCATGTCTTCCTCCGATGTTTGTCTCCTAATGAAGACATGTTTTAATTAAGCTACATATATTTAAAGACAGGGAGAAACCAGCTATGAAAACTCATGTTACATTCATGTTTTCACGTGTAATGTCAAAAAAAACGTGCCTGAATAACTTGTTTACATGAGGAATGCCTTCATGGAAAATGTTTTATGTATGATTTTGCATTGATATTGTGAAAATGTAACATTTGAGGACTTACATTTAAGATGAAATGTCTGAACATGCCTTTTTTTATATTGTGAAAACATATATTGAACGTTAAAAGTGTGGAAGGACAAAGGGGACTTTAATTAAATAAAAATGATAACTTCAGGCATTATAATTATCCAAATATTTAAGTGTTATTTTAGTAATATTTAAATGGAAAAGCAATAATTTAATTTTCATTTTCAAATACTTGTGGGCATTCTGTGAACATTTAAAATGAAAATAGGAAAGCTGTTTGAAAATGAAAATGATAAATCCTATTTAATTAATCATTTTCAAAGATTTAACCTACTGTATAGTGGTCAAACTTTATGTTTTTATTAAAGTCCAATATGGGCTTCCATAAAATGTGTTTCACATGTGATTGTTTTACAATGGATCCAAACTTCATCATGTTTGAATGATTACAAATCCCAGTTTGAGACTCTGGTGCTCAGAAACACTACCACTGTTGTCCACAGGGACCGCCAAAATCAACACAAGATGAAAGTTCACCATAGTACCTTTAACTCGTTTTCTTTTTAACAACCTTCTGTGATTTAACTAATCAATGATTTGAATAATTGTTTCAAGATGATTTGAATGCGGTGACCAGATCTGTGATGGAAGCATTCATCCTGCCTGAGTGCCCTTTAGCAGCAGACTTAAACTCCTGACCTCAGTGATCAGTGATCCACAGAAAATGGCAAGATGATTATCAGCTCGGCTGCCTCATAACATTCACATGTCGAGGTATTAAAAAACCCTCCCACAGCTGATGTGTTACCACGGTAACCCTCTCAGTCTCATATACAGTCCTGATAATTACGATTTCTTTTTTTCTGTTGTGATTATCTGTAGTGGCTACTTGTGTTGTGATGATGTTTTCATTTTAGTAAAGCCATTTAAAACACCTCAGCAAAAACAGTCTCAGCTCTTTTAAATAGAGATGTTTTAGTGAAGATGTGTAGGTGAAGTAGTGAACACCCGACTGGATAGGTGACACTTGGATTATTCTGCACCAGCTGTTTGAGATGTTTTAATGTTGTTAAAGGCACGACTTCTCTCCGTTTTCGAATCCTCATTCATCATGGCAGCGTATCCTCTTACAATAGTTTGCATGATTTCTAACGAAAAAGTTACTTCTCATTTTTTTGTGTCTGTTTTTCTACAAAAGTCCAGCAACACATGTCAATTATATACAGTCTTTTCAAAATAAACTTCCATCTTCACAGGAAACTACTCCGTTACGTTTAGGCAAAGAGTGTTGTTTGGGTTAAAACAACTACGGAAATGCTTTCACTAAAATGCGGAAGTTACCTGATAAATACATAAAGGTTTACTTCTTGTTTCACAGTTATTGTGTCCTCGGTGAAATCACTTTTTTGTGGTATTAATACTTCCTGGTCCATGATTAAGTTGATAATAAACAAATAGATTTCAGGGGATATGTATGAATCACAGGACAATATTCAATGAGATTTTGCAGAATAAGCAGGCTAGCTAACTAGCCACTTGTCCACTAGTTAGCTAGCTACCTGCTAATTCTGCTATTATTTAAAACGACACTAGTTACAATCAATGAGCCAAACAACAGACCTAATGTTTCCTACGCCTCATTGCCCATTGCTCTGGAGAACAACAAGCTAGCTAGCTAACTAGCCAGCGCATCTAGTCTCCGGAGCTACGTCTGCTAGCTTTACGGCCCGACTGACGTGTGTTGTCATAACAACTGCACTAGTTAAAAGACCACGGAGAACGATTCACTGTCCGTGATGAAGAATGATGAGATATCGTGACATCATGATGATGAGTTTGTTGACATTTGTGTAGTTTTTAACAGCTTGAAACAAACATGTCTTCATCCTGGTTGCACTTTAAACATTTGCAACATTATGATAAAAGCATATTTCTGTGTGCACACTTCCACTGAAATCATTTTTGGTATAATTGTTTATAATTGTCTTCCTTTCATCTCCTCTGAGACAAACACTTGTATGTACACACAACGCACATCATTAGACCCTTCATGTTACATCACAGTGTCCCTCTGAGGACACATTTTACAATTATTACACCACTTATATCTCAGCCTGTTTTTAACGTTTACGACCCTGCAGTCTCTCCAATATCACTCCTGTTTCTATCCACTGTTGGGGAATGTTCCTGAGTGAATTAAAGCCTCTGACTTCAGCATGAATGTATGTTTTTATATGTGACACTAATGTGTGAGAGGAGGGTTGTTGTCAGTGGAGTGTTTGTATAGAGGAGATACGCTGTGTTTAGGCTAATGTTCCTCCTCAGCTTCTCAACGCCTACCTGATGCTTTCTGTGGAGTGAGGAGGACATGCAACGTGAGTGAAACCCACCAGGCCTCCACTACGTTTGGAATGCATCCCATTCAAACCTTTTCAGTCAGCTGACACTGAACGGATTTCTTGATTTAAGATGAAACATTATGAGACGTCTCTTTAAGATAAGAGCGCCATTAAAACACATCAATGAACCTCAATGACTACATTTACATGCACACTCATATTCACTATTATTCAGAATATGCAAACATGTAAACAGTAAATTCAAAGCTTCATGTGTTAAAGCTGCATTCTCTCTCCTGTCCATCAGGGGGCGACTCCTCTGGTTGTATAGAAGTCTATGAGAAAATGACTCTACTTCTCTCTTGATTTATTCCCTCAGTAAACATTGTAAACATGAGTTTATGGTCTCAATCTCTAGTTTCAAGTCTTCTTCAATACAGCATGATGTTCATTTAGTAAATGATGCTCCATTTAGAGTCAAACAGACCATAAAGCAGGGGATGCTTTAGGGCGGGGCTACACACTGATTGACAGGTCCACACCAGAGCAGGAAATGTAGATTCATCCGCCGCTGAAAATAGTTCCCAACAAATGCTCCTGTTCCTCCTGATGTTTGAGGATGATACTTCATATTTGTGTTTTAAAGATTGATGCCTTTAGTAAACAATTTGCTCAGACCAGAGACAGGAAGTCAGTCAGTTTTGGTTTGTTCTATTAATACAGAATATCTGTAGTTCCCCTTCTGTCCACCAGATGCCCCCAGAGTCTTCTGCTCACCTCAACCAGCTTTCTTTCTCCCCTTTTAGGACTACAGCCAGCAGATTATTGACATGATTTGTTCATTAATAAGGTATTTGTGTTACCTGACTTTTCTAAGACATACATCCCATTCTTCACAAACACAGTTCGTATTAAAGCCTCTGTCCTTCCTCTTTTAAGCGTGCGTCTGCATTTGTTTTATTGAAGGCTTGTAAAGGGAGCAGCCATGATTGGAACAAGATAATCCTCAACCTGCACTGATGGAAGATAACGGCGCTATAAAATGTGATGGCAGGACAACATAATGAGGGCAAAGGGAAAGAGCAGGACTCTGGAACATGGAGGCTGTTATTAATACTGAGCAATACAGTATAATGATATGCAGAATGACCTCATCTAGTAATAATAATAATAATAATAATAATAACAATAATAATAATCATACTGTAATAATAATAATAATATTATAATTATTAATAATGATAATAATAATAATAATACATTAATAATAATAAAAATAATAGCCTCACTAAATATATTACTACTAGTACATTACTACTACATACTACTACTACTAGTAATAGTAATAATAATAATAATAATAATATACTTTCTATACTTTGTAATGCACAAGAAATGCAGCACAAATTTCTTCGTAAAGGTGGAAAATAGACTGAACATAAAAACAGGGATAGAACAATTGATTTATGAAATGAAATCAATAGAATGCATTACATCAAATGAAATCATAAGAAAAAACAAGGTATACCTATCATCTATCACATCTAAAAATACAACTTCCTTATCTCCTTTCCTTCCTTTCCTCTCCTCCCTTCCTTGTCTATACATCTCCGTCAATTGTTCCTCTGTCTTCCTTCTATTTCCACCTTTCCTTGCTCTTCCTCTCTCCTCTCTCACTTTCCTCCCTTCCTTCCTCCCCCCCTCCCTCTCTCTCTCTCTCTCCTAGCTCTCCGCCCAGTCAACCAGCAGTCAGTCGGTCCAGCAGCAGCTCTCTAACAACACAGTTTCATTTACCTGCGCAGGGATTTGTTGGAGATTCACCTGTGGGAGCAGAGCGCACCTGTGAGCTCTACCTCTACCTGCATGATGGATGTGTTCCTGTGAATGGAGTGAGAGAGCAGTCCGGTCTGAAGGCTCCCTCATGCTGGATACTGTGGATTAATACACTTTAAGCTCTTTATTCCTTTCTGGACCTGTCTGAACCACGTGAGGAAGGTTTGACATTTGACTGACGCTCAACGTAAGTTTGTGCGATGATGGAAACGCTGGAAGTTTTATTTTTGTTTTTTAATAACAATTTTTAAAAATCAAAAAATGTGACTTTTCCTGACTTCCCTAAAAGACTGAATATATTTTTTTTTTTTATTTATATTTTTTCCACAATAAAAGCCTCGGATTTAATTGTTGCTGGCATAGTAACTGAACATGGGTGGTCTAGTTTGCAGGAAAATCACCTAAAAACCTGAACAAAGAGCATGAGGAGGAACGCAGCAGCACAGTGAGGCACAGAGGAGAAGGTCTGCTTCAGAAGGATATCTTCCTGTTTCCATGTATTGATTTACATTTGAGAGCTTTGACCGCTGCGTGTTTCTGTCCGGAGGGAACTGATGCTTTCAAGCAGTCAAAGGTGGCACTAATGTATGGAGGGTTATTAGTGCCACCAAGAGTCAAATCTGTCGACCTGCAATTTGAATTTTACACAATTAAGGCTGATACAGAAGCACATTGTTCACGACAGAAAATCCTGTGTGTTGTTTTAAGCATTTAACAAAGGGTTCTCGTTAAATTGAACATTTGATAATAAGATGTCATTATAATATGATGGACACGAGTATTAAGTTAATTTAGTTTGTGTTTTCAAATTTGCATACGATAAAACGTTTAAGTATATCAAAATTAAAAGTAGTTCAGTCATTCTAAAGAATCAATAAATTGTTAAAGCATCTTTGTTTTCCAACTCTAAAAAGTCACACATATATAATTAAAGTGTATAATAAATAGTGTTTATGTTAGAAAAACAAATATTGTTCCATATATTGTTCGTATACTAACTGTCGTCCTCAAAAGTCATTTTCTATTGATCGGGGCTCTGCTGAAGACTGTTAAATAATTCATGATTTATTGGTGAAGCAGTGTTTCAATGTCGTAACAGGTCCAGGGTTTTGTAATGTAATGCAATGCATCATATTTTTATGAGTTTGCCAGCGTTGTAACTCTATTAACCAAAGCCATCAGAGTAGAATGCGCCATATTTGAAAAAATAAGTGGTATTTAAAGTACTTTTATTGATTTCATTAATATTCAGATCTAATTTATTTTCCAATTAAATAATAATAGCATAGTGATTTTAATGTCTGCAGCTCAGCGTCAGTGGAACCCACAGTTTAAATTAATTGAAATGACCTTTTGCTGATACCGTTTTACTTTTAATTACAAATATTATCTTGGTGACATTTGAATCTTTGAATTCCTCCCTCTGCCTCCTGCTTAACACCAGTTAAAACATCTACATAATTGGAAAGCGTTAATTAAGGGATGACTTTTGTTTGTCAGCTTTAATTATGCCGTGTTTCTTGACACAGCTGAGTCTCATTAATGCCTCATTAAATCTGTCCTTTTTCTGATGTGGACGTCAAATGTGGGAGCAGATATATTTCAGGTTTTTATTCCAGGATGACAATGTGTTTCCCCCCCCACCGGTCTGAGATGTTCATGTGCTCGAGAAAAACACTCGTCACCTTCAGTGTAATTTGCTGAAGTGTGTGTGTTGTGTGAGGTGGGCAGGTCTGCCAGGAAAACCGTCCTCTGGGAGTTTTTCTCCCACGACTCAGCTTGGCCTCCGTCTAACAAAGGCCACTCAGGAATGACGTGGACGAAATGCCCACAATGAGTCCGACCGTGACCGACCCGAACAGGTTTATCTTAACCGTCCTGACTGTGTTGTCAGATACGAGAGGAGGAACGCGAGGTTCTTTGAGCTCAGAAAGCTTCATTTATGTTTCGTTAATGTGTCCCGTGTGTGTGTCTGCAGTTAACGGGGGATAAATTATTCAGCTTGCGTTGGAAGTGGACTACCTGCTGGGCTGGAGGATGGCCCGCCGGAGGGAGGCCGCCGCTCTCCTGCTGGTCCTGCTGGTTCTGCTCGACCCGCGGCCGGTCGCGGGGCGAACGTCGCATCATCGGGGCTCGAGACGCCAAACCCGGGAGCACCGGCCGCGGCAGAACATCACGCTGGCCATCATCCTGCCGCAGAGCAACACGAATTACCCGTGGGCCTGGCCCCGCATCGGCCCAGCCCTGGAGCGGGCCCGCCAAACCGTCAACGCCGACCCCACTCTGCTCCCGGACCACCAACTCACCTATGCTTTCAAGAACAGCGAGGACGAGAAAGGCATCTGCTCCGAGTCCATTGCGCCGCTCATGGCGGTGGACCTGAAGGAGATGTACAACCCGTGGGCTTTCATCGGACCGGGCTGCTCCTACACCTCCTCCCCCGTCGGCCTCTTCACCACCCACTGGGGAGTCCCCATGGTTACGGCGGGCGCCCCGGCCGTGGCCTTCTACGGCGGGGTCTACCCGTCCATCACCAACACGGGCCCCACCCACAAGAAGCTGGGGAAGTTCGCCCTGCGGATCTGCGAGCACTTTGGGTGGCGGGAGCACGTGATGCTGATGTTCAGCGACAACAAGGTGGACGATCGGCCGTGTTACTTCGCCGTGGAGGGTTTGTACACGGAGCTGAAGAGCATCAACATCACCATCGGAGAAATGGTGTTCGAGGAGAGCAAGCCGGTCAACTACTCCCAGATCCTCTCCGACATCCAGATCCAAGGCCGAGGTGAGTCGGCTCATTTCATTGTTCATCTAGTTTGCAGTTCGTCTTAAAGTTCTTGACTGAAGAACTAAAAAATTGTGAAATGTTCTCGCCGCGTCTTACAAAGTAGATTGTTCCACAAGTCCACTTGGTTCTTAGTAGCTGAGACCCGACCTGGTGTTTGACATCAGCCGACAGGAAGTAAACATGGACCACATCTGTTAGAAACGGTCTATTTAGATATTTTAAAGATCCAGTGTTTAGTATCTGGCGCCATCTAGTGGTAAGGTTGTAGATTGCAACCAGTTGAAACTTCTCAAGTATGCCAAGGTGGCTTGCGCAAAAAAAAATGAAATGGCCATATATAGAGCCAATTGTTGTGAAAAGAGAGTTCATTTAGTGGTGAGGATTTCAAGTGAATGGACTGTGGAAGTTGCTGTTTGAGCCAAACTAAATGCTGCAGCTCCTCAAGACCAACAGAGGTTTCCTGTGTTTTGTTTTCTGATCCTGGTGAACAAAACTACGGCGCCCTCTCTGTGTTTTAAGGCCATGATCAGGAAGTTACCATAGAGTACCGTAGAAAAGCAGTACTGGTTCTGTAAAGAGGACCCGCTCCATATGTAGATAGAAACGTCTCATTCTAAATGGCTGAAACACAACAAATCTTAGTTTCAGGTGATTATACACTAATGAAAACATAATTATTAGTATTATATACCATTTCTGCCATTTGTACATAATATCTCTGTCCACACTTGATCGCAAAAATGTCTCCGAACGCTGGCCGAGCCAGTAGGTGGCGATAAAAGCTACGTCAACAATACGTAACATACCAGAGAAGAAGATTCTGAGCATGCTCAGTCAGATTATTTCCCCTTTGGCGGTGGTAACAAATAGAAGAATGATGAAATAATAGTAGTTAATTATTTCTTTACATATTTGATACATATTTATTAAACATCAACCAATCATGTGTTGAGGAACTGATTGAGTTGCACCTTTATTTATGAAAAAAACAAACTCTGTTGTCTGAAAGAGGGCAAACTTTATTGCTACTTTTAACATTGACAAAATCAGCGCAGCCCAGATCCACTCCTTCCGTTCTTACCTTTCACAATAAAAGCCCTCGACATACATCATTTGGAGGTGAGTACTTTGCTTTTTCAATAGGTTTATTTGTCAAGACTGGTGTTTTTCATCCGGTGTGACGGGGTCCTGCTGTGATCACAGAGCTAGTATAGCTGCTCTTTATATATTGTGAAAATAGGCTCATTTGAGATGCTCCAGTCCGGGGCAGAATCAATCACCACACAATGCATGCTGGGTAGATTTCATAAGATCGAGGCGGCCGCAGTTTTTACACTCTGTCTGCCACTTCAAGACCCAGTGCATGATGGGAAACACCTGATGGAGAAGCTGATTGGCTCTTAGTTTGGACAACAAGTAACAGGCTTTGTAGGTGGGGCATACTTCACTTTAACTGGTTCCTGAGTGTCTGTCTGTGTGATAGTTGACCTGATCAATCAGCTGTGTTTATTGAACAATGCTCTCTTGAGCCTGTTATTGACGGGTTTGAATTCACTGCCTGTAAATGGAATCAATTTGTCCCTTTCCTCTAAGTGTCTCCACTTTCCAGTAATTTAAACCTAAAAGGTAAAAAGATTCCTTCAGATACAAACTGTCAGTTGTAAAAAACAGAACTGCCCTTACCTTGTTTCAGTGTTCAAAATTGTATTTTAAAAAAAAGTAAGTTAACTTCAGAAAAAAAACCCACAAATAAAAATCAAACTGCAAGAAGACAGACACGTTCAATTAATGAATACGAAGAGTTTTCTTAAGGAGTTTATCTTTTTATGATAATAAAACAGCAGATTTTCACGTAAAAGAAACTGTGAAGAACTTCTATCTGGTCCTCAACCAGTCTCAGTTTAGTCCTGGTCCTCTATAGACCTCCATCAGTAAACAGACCATCAGAGAGAAGATCGTCTGTTTCTATAAAGTTATTCTTAAAGCTCGTCATCGGAGCCACCGGGTCGGATTCTGGAGAAACCAGATGAGATCATGAAGGTTCACCAGAAACTCCTTCAGACCAGACTCCAGCAGAGACCAGTCCACCGTGGACAGACCCAGATCCAGCAGAGACCAGTCCACCGTGGACAGACCCAGATCCAGCAGAGACCAGTCCACCGTGGACAGACCCAGATCCAGCAGAGACCAGTCCACCGTGGACAGACCCAGATCCAGCAGAGACCAGTCCACCAGATGGATCCAGCAGAGACCAGTCCACCGTGGACAGAGCTTATCCTCTCTGCTCCTCTGGTCCCTGCTGGGAGTCAACACCGACACCACGCTGCTGGAGACCCAGGCCGTATATCTGGACCCGCTGGAGGGAAGGGAGTCACTGGAGAACCAGAACCAGGACTGAGCGGGTCAGACTGTCAGACCAAGCTGCAGTAAAATGAGAGGTTTTCTAAAGGGACTCTGGTGCTCAGAGACACTACCACTCTAGTCCACAGGGACCGCCAGAATCAACACTAAATGAAAGTTCCTTGTAGTAACTTTAAATTTATAAATTTTATAAAACACACTAAAACTACACAAGCAGCCGTTATGGTTTTCGGTGTTGGACAAGTTACTCAGAAAGTGTAATAAGTTACTTTTTAATTACTTTATATTAAAATAATATTTTTTAATCTAATAAACCTCATAATCCATGTGTGTGCGGCTGCTGTATCACATGTCCAAGAGCGACGAGCAAAAAGAAGCCACACTGATTCACCAAGTCGCTGTTAGCGTCGGTTTGCTAGTCAGTTTGGTTAATACTCTTGTCACTCGGCTCCATTCATTTCAGCTCTTCTGGTGGCATCTTTGGCATTTAGAGAACATGCAATGTGAGAAGGAAGTGATGAATCCTCTGAAAGCAGCTACAACAGTTCTTCTTAGTAGTTTTAGTCCGCCCAACAGATTTCTAATAGTGTAAACAAAGTGATTCGTTACCATTCAAACTGAAGATTTGTAGACTGACATGCTATTTTTGTAGACTTCTGTGGTCTAGAATGAAATGGAGACATAACGTAAATGATACAGTCTGTGGATAAACACATAGTTTTAAATAAAAAAGGTCGCTTAGTTCCTGAAAAGCTGACATTTAGGAATAAATATGGCCTGAATCACACACAGCATTCCACTCCTTATCTTTATAGCATCTAGTGTGACTTGTTCTGTAATAAAGCATTTTATCTGGCACACACACACACACACACACACTAAGAAAACAGAAAGCACAGCTGTGTGTTTTCTTGTAGATTGCAAAGCTGCAGATATTCTGAGCTCTTTTTTTAAAACAAACTGGTGATGGTTTGTGCCTGTCGCTGCCGTCTCACAGCTCAGGTTGTTCAGTCACACATTAGCCGCCGCCGCCGCCGCTCTCTGCCTCGGGGCGCCGTCACTGCAGCAGCAGCAGCAGCAGTAATACGAGGCGGATCGATGCGTCCACGGGCCAGACGGCAGCTCGGCGCTCTGAGCGGCTCTGCCCCGAGGACACAGTGGAAAAGTCAGCATCACCGAATGATGCAGCACATTAGCAGGACGGAGAAAGGTGCTCAGCAGCAGCCGGTACAGTTCTGAACCCTCTGAACCCAGAGCAGTTACTTTATACCCTCACTGCAAAATACAAGTCCTGCTCCTCTGTGGAAACAGAACAACCATGACTAGAAGTAGAGAACTCACACATGTCTTTAGTGCAGAATAACAGTTATAATGACATACATCATACACAAGAAAAAAATGTTCATTTCTTTGACAGAAATTAGAAAAAATACTGGAATCTATGCATCCAACATTCTTTCCAAGAGTCCACATGTTTTACCAATGTTGGAAAAAAATATATTGAAATATTTACATTTCTACAACCTCTACTTCCAGCCTCTCTCTCCTCTCTGCTCTGCGTACTTCAGTCAAAGTTTCATTGATTTGTTGTCACATGACTGTTGGTCTCAGATGAATCAATCATGTCTTCATAGTTTCACTGAGGAGCTCAGAATTTAATGTTTTTTACAGAATCTGGTTAAAGCAAACAGTTTATTTGGGCTAAAGACTTCTAGAATGAAATGGGTTCAAAGAAATATAACAACACATGATGTGTTCAAGGCCCGTCGGAAAGATGAAAATCTTCCGATAATGACCGTTTTAACGGCGTCTGGCTGTGATAAACGGTGTAGTTTTGGTGATTGTTTAAAGAAATTATGCTTTTCAGTCCCTGCGACGGGTTTTCGGGTTGCAGAGGATTAAGAGACAAATTAAAAACAATTATAATAAAACTTTTACAGCTTCATATCAACATAATCAGGCCTTTCAATAAACTATGATAATAAGAAGTGACAAAGACCTTAATAGAACTTTAACTCAGAAGAAATTAAAGGCATTAGAGACTCTTCGGAAACGTTTTGGGATCATTTAAAGGATAAAATAGCTTCAAGGAGACACAAAAATATGAAATTTAAAAGCGCTAATCATTCTTTAATCACACGGTCCATTAACCTTTCACATCTGATTCTTTAATCAGCTGATTCAAAATAAACTGAACAGACTCACTGGAAGAAATGTTGAAACTATTAATGGAATAATCAATAACTTGATTGACAGTTTATCATTGAAGTCTGTTTTCTCTAAATCTAGCTTCTCAATTTTGACGATTTTCTACTTTTCTTTCTGGAATGTGAGTGAACTGAATACATTTTGGGTTTTGGGCTGTCATTTTCAATTTGTGCCATTTTATCGATAAAACAATCAATCTTTTAATTGCAAAAATAATTTGCGGATGAACTCACAATGAAAGTCATTATTTGCAGCACCGACAATGAATTCATTCCGAATTGGAAAAAA
This sequence comes from Anoplopoma fimbria, assembly GCF_027596085.1. NCBI lineage: Eukaryota > Metazoa > Chordata > Actinopteri > Perciformes > Anoplopomatidae > Anoplopoma > Anoplopoma fimbria. The sequence goes on along the minus strand of NC_072468.1, from coordinate 27,222,294 downwards.
CCCAACTGAAAATACTTTAAATGAGATGTAAAAATATTAGATATATTCAGCAAGCTGTAGTGAAATGTAAAAATATGACAATTTGGTGCCTTTTTAGAGTTTTAGAGTTGATGTTTAACCAGAGAATAAAAACAATGGAACTTAAACGTGGTTAAAACATGTGAGAAAATATGCATTTGACTTTGAGGAGAAGTGAAGCAGAACGCCGCTGCTTTCAGCTCTGCTCTAGTAATAAAATTCATGGTGTCACCGTGCTGAGGTTTGGTAATAGAGTCATAAATCCAGCGCGCGGTCTCAGGCTTCCTCTATCTGCTGAGGTGTGTCAGTCCACAAACCAGCACAAACAAACACAGCAGCTCTGAATGAGCTTCCCTCTCGGTTCCCACAGAGGCATAAAAACCTCCCGACAGGGCATTTATTAACAGAGGTCAGCAACCTGAGGCCTTATATGGAAACCAGAGTCGGCCTATCAGATCTGTAGGTATTTCCTGACAAACACTCTCAGGCTAATTTTACCTTGTGTTTCTGCCATTTGTCTGCTTAATCAAACATGCAGTGACTCTAAAAGCTGCTTAGAAAGAGTGCAACAGAAGACCGAAACTCTGATTGTACATTCACTGCCTTAATACCAGTAGGACCTGTGAGTGGCCTAACTGCACAGGGATGGGTTGAAAACCAGTTACTTGTAATTAAACCAGTCCATTGACACTAGCATAAAGACTAACCCAGTAACTATTACCTTAAAGCAGGAAAGGGGAACAAAACCACCCCACTGTCCCCCTGACCCACCAGGTACCATGTCTTGGTTTGTGGATGTTCTGTTTTGGCCTCTTTTAGTTCTAGAGTCTTTTTGGACAACCGAACGCTGAATGACGTCATGGTTCTCAATATAACTTAAAGATGTGGCCTACATGAACGAGGATATATATATATATATATATATATATATATATATATATATATATATATATATATATATATATTGGTTATAGGGACTGTAAACATGTTTATTTCTGCAGTGAAGTTTGGTGTTTTTATACATTGAGGTCCGTTGAAATTTGAGTGTAAACTCTCAAAGTGTTCCTGGAGGAATCAAGAGTTGCTCTCTGTGATTGAACAGCCCTCCAGCTGATTGAGGTCCGTCACCCCCCCGCCACGTTTTAAGGTCAACAACAAAGCCACCAATTAGGACGAGAGAGAGAGTGGAAGGGCGAGGGAGGCATCGACCTCTCAGCGCTTGATTGCTCTCGTGGAAAGACTGACGAGTAGAAAATATTAAATTCCAGCCTCGACGAGAGAAACTTAATTTGACATTCCAGCGTGACGGAGTTTCTCCAGAGAAAGTTGTTACTGATCAACCAATCAGCTCTGCCCTCACTGACTGAACTCTAGTTAGCTTGTCACAGCTAACGGATGCTAACGACAGCTAACAGGTGACAGAGCTGTAAGTGGTGTCTTTAACTGTTGTATTAATTATTCTGGCTTGAATTAATATACTGTTGATTGACTTGCTTTTTAATTATACTACCTTTGAAAAGTTTGTAGTTAAATGTTCGTCTTCTTTCTTTCAATAATACATTTTCTAATATTATAATTCAGGCACCAAATCTTTAATTTAAATTTAATTAATTTAATTTAATTATTATTTTTTATAATTGTATCTGTTGGTTTTATTGTTTCATCTATTGTTTTATCAGTGTTTACATTTGACCTAAGTTTGTCTTGCTTCTGTTGAGCTTTCTTTGTTACATCGCCTCATTTTGGCTTTGATTTATCCGTCAAAGCACTTTATAGTATTGAGGATATAAGAAAGTTCAGGTTCCAAACTTTTCCCTTCATCAAGATAAGATAAAATAAGATAAGATGGTTCTCTATCTTGTTCTCTATCACAGTGGGATCATTTGCAGTATTACAGCAGTAAAGAGGATCGGTACAAAGTCAAAACAAGCATAAAAAATAAAGAATCAAACAGTAAAGATAAATAAGTAAACCTTAAAACTAACACAACTCAAATAAGCTATACTTGGACTGAATGGTTGAATTCACATTATTGCACACATGAAATGTTAACATTGCACATGAATGAATGAATGAATAATTGACTAGGTTTTGGTATGTGCTGTCTACTGGGAGTGCTGAGTTTGAGCAGCTTTAATTGACAGGAAGTGGTTTTAGTGTTTATCTACATAAATGGACAAGACTGCAACATGCGGCCTGCACATCTGGCACTGACCTCATGCACCTCCCTAATGCATCCATCCTAAAGAGTGTATAAATAACTCCACCATTACTGCGGTGGAACTGTTGTAATTCTCACGGAGTCACGGATCGGATAACACGGATCTACACAAGACAACATGGAGCAGATTTAACTTTTAGAGATCCCTGATCTTTTTTCTACCGCCGATACTAACAGCTGATCATTGCTCCATAGTGACATAGTGACAGACCTTATTGTTGTTTGATTATAGCAGCTGGTCTACAAGGATCCAGAGTGTTTATTTCTCCCAGCGTCCCAAAACATAATTTCAGTGCTCTGAAGAATTAAACGTTATAATCAGCTGATCATTGTATTTATACACCCTGACAGCATTAAAGCATTAAAATCCTCATCAAAGCAAATCAGAACTTTGAACTTTGATCAAAGCATTTGAACCAGTCGTCGTTTTTTATTCTCTAGTGTGTTTGAGCAGATGTATGTCCACAATAAAAATAAAGTTTTATAGTTTATATATATATATACTTTTATAAGGTCAATGGTAGCTCCATATAATCCTTCATGCTCTGACTGAATGATTCACAACGGACTACAGTCTCCTGGTAAAAAACAATTATAGTTTTGACCCATCCACTCACACTTACTCCTCCCTACGAGGACTTCCGCAGAATCAGTCAAAGGTTTTTGTGATACGTTAAAAGCAAACGTAGTTCATGACTAAATAAGTTTATAGGCGACAGAATGGATGGATGGATGAAAAAAATGTCATTATATCATAAAAGATGTCTTGTTGTTGAGAAACTGAGCAGAGGTGGATGGAATCAGGGTCTGAAGAATCTGTGGAGGAAGAGTCACGTATCCATGGCGATCCGGGTTTCTCCTGTACAGGCAGCAATCTAAAGGCACCATGAGAGATCTCTGTGAGTCTCTCTAGTCTCTTGCTCCGTCCTCATCGTCATGGTTACGTGTTTTAACCTATGATCTGTGCTGACCCACGGCAGCGAGTGAAGAGCGAAGAACAGCGACTCAATAAACACTGATAAAGACACTTTGTCTGAGAGCGCTGATGGAGGCGTTAGATCACAGCGGGGAGCCTCCAGACTAATCACCAGACCTCTGTGATTGAACATCGAGTGTTTTGTGTCCTGAAATGAAAATGAAAAACAAAACACGGGCCTTGATTACCTCATATGCTGTCAAAGATAGCGCCACGTCTTTTATATTAACATATTGTACTCTGTGAGATCTCAGATGATAAACTTAATTAATATTAAACCATTAGAGGACAACGAGGAACCCGAACCAGAGCTGAGTGACACACAGCATCATCTAGTTCTGAAAGGAAAAGGAGTTTAACCTTTCACCCATGAAAAGTGATAAAAGCTTTATTTTCATACAAAAGATCCAAGAAGTGTTGTAATTATGTTTAAATGTAATTCGTACTCTTCTCAGAAGACTTAATAAGACGAGCAAGAGGGATTCCATAAGTCTTTGTGATTCAGACACCATTAAGGACTGTGAGGTCATACATCTTTGTGATCCATTAAAATCTGTGAGTTTTAAATAGAGTGAAGACCCAACATGCTTTAAGGCTAAATCGTTTTCATTATCTCCGTCAGGTTACGGTTAACCACAGACTGGATATAAGAAGTGGACGTAGGCGTTGTGAAGCCTCAAACTTAGTATTTTGGTCGTTGCCATCTTGTTTTTGTGCAACCAATGAACAGGAAGTGACGTATACGTCTCTGGTGTGGACCTGTCAATCAGTGTGTAGCCCCGCCCTAAAGCATCCCCTGCTTTATGGTCTGTTTGACTCTAAATGGAGCATCATTTACTAAATGAACATCATGCTGTATTGAAGAAGACTTGAAACTAGAGATTGAGACCATAAACTCATGTTTACAATGTTTACTGAGGGAATAAATCAAGAGAGAAGTAGAGTCATTTTCTCATAGACTTCTATACAACCAGAGGAGTCGCCCCCTGGTGGACAGCAGAGAGAATGCAGCTTTTAGGACACTTTAAGAACCAGAGGTTTCCGACTGGTTTCATTCAATCACACAATACGTTCGTGGGTCGTTGCAGACACACCCGATGTCTGAACTCTACTGAGTTCACTTTTATAGTATTTTTAATGAGGTCCATAAAATTGTGACATTACAATCTATTGTCCTCATTTAACGACATTTGTATTTCACAATCTCTGCTGTAGGATTTCTGCTGAAGCTCTACGCAGAAGAGAAAAAACATTATTTAATTTGGATCGATGGCGTTGGACCGAAACCCAACAGGCTAATTCCAGTATGCTCAGACTTGATATACTTAACAAACTCAACATAAATATGCTAATAGAGAACTAGTTATAAATGTTGGTGTCTGTACAGAAAATTTGGGAAAATAAACATGTTTAACGTGTTTTCTCTCATTTAAACCGCTCAATGCATCAGTGTTAAATAAAGCAGCTTTGCCAAACAGTCAAAAGTTAGAAAAGTATCTGGAAATATCCAATGTTCAGCACCAACGTCCCATATGCGAACCATTTTCATCCGGTTCGATACCCAGTCTTATTATGGATCCACCAGCATTGAATTCTGGCAGTGTGAGCAGCGTTTAGACCTTCATGTCGGGGGAGACGATTTACAGGAAATACAACTGAACCGTTGGCTGAAAGAATCAAATACAGATCCATGGCGTTCTTCGACTCGTGGCCTCAGTATTGCTGAAACCCTACGTCCCTGAAGGCGTCGTTTCCAAAACTCCTCGGCTCAAAGTGGAAACTGAAACCTCGTTGGCTCTCAAACACCCCGCTGACATCACACACACACACACAGGAGCGGGTGATGTCACCACACTCCTGTCGTCGTGGCGGCGAAGCGGGCAGTCGATCATCCTGAACAAATCTACCCACGAGGCCGTGCTTCAGCCCTCTTTTCCTCTTCCCCTCCGCTGTTCCCGTCCATCTGGCAGTAGTTAAAGATTAATACGCTGGAATCTGAGAGCCGGGGAGAAGAGACGGCTGGTTTGGTCCAGGCGGAGCGAGAGAGCAGTGGTATCAAACTGGTCTGAGAACCCAAGACGACAGCGTTAAAGTTCAGCGGGTCCAGATTGTTTTTATTTTGGGTACATTGCCACCGGAGATTCTGACTCATTGATGAGGCCTCGCTTTAACTAGCAGCACTGTATGTGTCCTGTTTGTGTTCGGCTCAAGATTCCCCCCAATGATTTAATCTGATGTATAATTTAAGTCACAATCAAGTTATTTCATTTGAAATCGATGCCGTTATTTTGATTTCCCTTTAAGCAGTTCTTCTTGTTTTAAAGAAATATTGAACTTCATTGGAAAATCGCTAAATTCGCTTTGTTTCCAAGAGTGAGATGGTAAAAATGTTCACTACAGAGCTGGAGTCAGGAAAGAGTTAGCCTAGCTTAGCATAAAGACTGGACGCAGGGGGGAAAAGCTAGCTAAGTACAAAGTAAAAAAATACACCGACCAACACTTCTCCCCCACAGCACAGCTGTTTCAATTCACATATTTTTATTCACATTTTGAAGTATTTCATTAGAAGAGCAGTATGGAGACGGCAGAATTTGATTAAACTTCCTCAATTACGGAACAAAAAGTTTTACGCATGGTTGAGGTGATTTTTGTATTTATCAAAAATCAAAAAGGTGATTCGCTGAATGGATTATAGAAACACCTTTCCTGAATAAATTCTGACGTAGTGAACTTTTAACTCACATGACTGATGTTTTATTCTTGGATATTCCCATAATGTGAGAATGATGGTGTTCATATCTGGACATGAAACATAAACAACACTAGCTGAAATTCTAGAACAATAAAAACGTAGATGTTAGATGGCCAAGGAGACTTTTTCAAGTTCGCAACCTTGACTTCGTCTTCTTCTTCTTCTTCTCTGGTTTACTGCAGGATTACAGCCAAACGTAGCCAATAGCGCCAACTTCTGACCAAACTCCTCTGAAGCCGAGTTTATTTGTTGATGAAAACGCGCCAAATTTGCATTTTAAAAGTTTTGAAATTGATTGGAAACATAAACATTTAACACAACAGTTTGTTGTTTTAGAGGACAGCTGTGTTCTGCTCCTCATTCTTTATGACCAACAGCGACTCGGTGAGCACAGCTTTTAGTTTTGGCCTCTGTAGCGACGGTTCAACAATAAACAGTTCCAGCATGTATCTTGTGACCTGATCGTGCTGCAGAGAGACTTTAAATTAGTTTAATCCAGTAATAAAACAACACATGATATGTAGAATGTGTTGTTTCTTTGTAAAAGGAAAAGTGAAGCCAGATCAGATATTTATGTATTGGGTAAGACATTTTATTCTTAACATCTGCAGCATCGCTCCCAGCTGAATTCAGTAATGGACATCGAGTCACTGATAAACTGCTTCGTACCTTCAGCTATGGATTTACACTCATCTCAGTCTGGGAGGTGAAACAGTCCACAAATGAGTATTGTACAACATTAGTTATCAATTTTCATTTTGTATCCGTACCAAAAACTGTAACAAAAAACAATGAGCAAGAAGAACAATATTTTTGAGGAATACGTATTTGAACTCTTGGGCTTTGTAATTTCCTATTATTATTATTATTATTATTATTATTATTATTATTATTATTATTATTTATTCTACTTATTTAAAAACATTTAATAACATGAATTTATACATATTTGTTATCATATATTTATTGTATTGATTGTTTTCTTTTATTGTAGTTTAGGTTTATTGTCAGTAATATGTTATATGTTATGAAATCATTATTTCACTTGAATATATTGAAATTGATTAACACTAGAATGTTTATAATGTAACCTCTTTTCAACATTTGCGTGTATTTTGTATTCATATGTGTATTTCCTTTCTTTTAAATTATTTTTTTGGAAGTTTTTATGTATTTTACGTATCGCTCGGTAAATTCAGCATCTCTCAATAGAACAAATCTTTACATATCGAACCAATCACTGACGGATTGGTTCCCCTTTAATATGTTAAATACAGTATTTTGTTACTTTCTGCATCCTGCATTGAAAAGTAAACCTGAGGCCAGAGCTTCAGCTGTGGTTCCTCCTCTGCATGGAGCGTAGAGCCGACGACAACACGCTGTTTCAGAGCTCGCAGTGCGACTATATTTCCTGTCCTCCCGCGGCTTCAGCTTCGGCAAATTATCCCCCCCCCCACCCCCCGCCAAGAAATCCTCCGCCAAATAGACTGTACACTCAGCGAATGTACAACATGTGATTGTGAAACAGGGCAGCAGCCACTTCTGAACCAGACTGCATAACACGTCCTCCAAACCTCATCTGCTTCTCTTTGGCCTTTATTATAGAGGTTTCTATAATAACCATTAGATTACTGTACTTCAGGTTATTATAAACCTGAAGAACATATGGGTGTTTGACATTCAGCTCTCAGAACAACCTTTTCAGTCCAAGACATAGTGGAACATGCAGTTTTCATGCTGTTGTATTAATGTTTCAAAAACATGACCAAATAAAGAAAAGGAATGTTAAGAAACTACATGATTACACCTGCACCGTCTGCCATGTTGAATCTCCAGCGACCAGTTTTAATGAACTTCAACTCTACAACTCTAAATATGTCTATATTAGGTTTGTTTCTGTGGTACAGCAGCAGACTGTGAAGACCAGAGAGTTTGCCGTGAGCGGGTCAAGTTAAATTACAGGTCTAGGAGTCTAAGAAACACAGCACCTTGAAAGTGGAACTTTTAGAAAACAGTTTCTTGTCTCCACATCCAGCAGTTACAGAGTAACTTCATTAACTATTTGGAGTCTTTGTGTCAACCATAAATGTTAGTATATTCTCTCTCTTACAAAAACGTAACGTCACAACATAACGCAACAACTTAACGCAACAACGTTACGCAACAACGTTACGCAACAACGTTACGCAACAACGTTACGCAACAACTTAACGCAATAACGTACCAATGTTACATCACAATAACGCAACAACGTTACGCATCGTTACGCAACAACGTTACGCAACAACGTTACGCAACAACGTAAAATAATAACGTAACGCGACAATGTAACGCAACAATGTAACGCAACAATGTAACGCAACAATGTAACATAAATACGTAACATAACAATATAACATAACAATATAACATAACAACGGAACGTGACGCAACAACAGCACCAAATGTGGATTAACCTGCTGCTGATAATAATCCCCAACAAATGCACTCTATCTCTTTCCCACGGTTGACCCCCCCCCCACTAAAACCCACAAACATCTGTCTTCTGTCTCTACTGGGAACGGCTCCTACTGGCATTCATTACTGGGACAAATTACTCTGCAGTAGTCACGGGTATTTATCCGCTCCGATTGGCAGTGATGGAAACATGACACCCGGGGGGGCATGCTAGCAGGGATTTGGACAATTATCATAATTTATTAACGTACAGAACATACAATGAACAGCCACTCCTCAAAACCACCGTCATTTAATGCAGATCATTGAAACGGTGCACTAGCATTAGGAAGAGTTGTGTAATGATGAACATGTAATCCTCAAAAGTCGTACATTTTAACTGAACAAGATATTCAAGATGCATTCTTTGAAACCAGTCCCTATTAACATTTGTCTGATACATTTTTAACGAGTAATAACAAAAATAGACATGGTAAGATTGTTTGTGTTTTTGCAGTGCATTATCATTTTTTTTTTAAAAGCTCTATGGATTTGTTTTTTATTCATTTATTCGCCTAGAATAAATAGTTATCAATAAGAGCTTTACGTTTACTTTGATGCTGATCCTTTTGTACAGTATTTCTACTCCTTTTATTGCTTCAGTAAGTTCTCCCCGCTGTCTGAAGGAAAATGTGATAATGACAGAACGCCACATCACATACACCTCAATCAGTTAGAGAGTGTGTGTGTGTAGTGAGAGCTTTAATGAGTAACAGCCTGATACTGATGCTGAGGTGGTTGGTGGCGGTGGCGGCGGCGGCGGCGTGTTCCAGCTCAGCGGGTCGCCTCTTCGCTGTCGAACTCCCGCTCTGATTAGGCCGAGTGAAGGAAGAGGAAGCTGACAGCCTCGTCTAATTAAAGAGCCGCAGAGGGAACCTGATGTGCTTATGAAGCAGCATCCAGCGCGGCGTTCCGCTCGGGAACATAAGGGGTTGCAGATTTCACCGACGGCAGCGAGCAGAACCAATTAGCTGTGTCAGCCGGGCATGAAGGTAATAAAGAGACGTAGAGGCAAACGCTGCTCATTAAGATGTAACGGTTAGGAGAGGAGGCTTGTTCCAAACAGATTCCAAACTATTTCATTAAGCTGGAAGAGAAACTCCAGATCTGCTCTAAAAACATCAAATGTTGCTCCGTTCCCTTCGCCAGTCGATAAGTGATTAAATGTCTAAGTGGACGGCCTCTGGGTCCGTCCCTCCATCCTGTCTGTCTTCAGCAATCAATGTGGCTGCTGATGGAAGGAAGTGTTTTGTTGAGGCAGTTCCTGCTCTGGGATGTGTGTGTGTGCTTGTGTTTGTGTGATTGTGAGTGTGATTGTGTGGGAAACATAAACCAAAAGGTTTCTAAAGATGTTTTTAAGACTCACTGGAGGCCGTATATCCGTAGCAGTGAGCCGGGGGAGTGTCCGCCACATTTAGATCTGTGATCAGCTACAGAAACAATACAGATAGAGTCGAGATCATCTGACGCACTTCTGTTCAAACCTGGGAAGATGTTTCCAGAAAGAGATATTAATGCTACAAGTGTAAATGAATGATGAAAACAGAAAAGGAGGACCTGTCGAGTAAGAGAAAAAGAGGGACAGTCGAGTCCAGGTCCTCTATAGACCTCCATCAGTAAACAGACCATCAGAGAGAAGATGGTCTGTTTCTATAAAGTTATTCTTAAAGCTCGTCATCGGAGCCACCGGGTCGGATTCTGGAGAAACCAGATGAAATCATGAAGGTTCACCAGAAACTCCTTCAGACCAGACTCCAGCAGAGACCAGTCCACCGTGGACAGACCCAGATCCAGCAGAGACCAGTCCACCGTGGACAGACCCAGATCCAGCAGAGACCAGTCCACCGTGGACAGACCCAGATCCAGACCAGAGACCAGTCCACCGTCCACCGTGGACAGACCCAGATCCAGCAGAGACCAGTCCACTGTGGACAGACCCAGATCCAGCAGAGACCAGTCCACCGTGGACAGACCCAGATCCAGCTTCACTTCAGCCTTGGACCTGCAGTCGGAGCTCCGGAGGGAGGAGGAGAGCTCAGCTCCTGGCAGCAGCAGCGTCTCCTCCCTCCTCCTCCTCCTCCTCCTCCTCCTCCTGTGGCTCTGTTTCAGCCGTGTCAGCAGTGGAGCATCTGACCACTTCCTGTTTTGTAAACAGCCTCGTATCGACCTGCCTTCGTTCTATATTGCAAACACAATGACTTGATGATGGAGGTCCAAACCTTTCAGACCTGAGCCTCCTGCAGAACGGAACAAAACCGTCATCTTTATTCTAACCTTAAACAAGTCGTTTTTTTACTTCAACCTAACCAATGGTTTCACATTGAGGGTGATATGAACACATATGAAATATGTATATAAATATATTTATGAAACATATTTTGGATTCCCAGACGTTGACGTTCAACGTAGCACGTGTTTTTTTTTTTTTAAAGAAATGTTCAATGCCAACATTTTTTCTGGGAACTTGGTTGCCTTTTAGGAGTTGGTGGAGACCAAAAACAGAGCTAAATAAGGCGAGAGGAGAGTCGGGTGCCGGGGTCAGGGTTCTGGATGGAGGTCCTTGTGGTGTGTGATTCTGCAGTTCAATATTTTGAATCAATACTCGGCTTTTAATGATCCTGAGATTTTTATTGTTTCCCTTCTAATCAAATGCAATTATCAGAGAACTGAATGTAACAACATTAAAAAGATCACAGCATCCCATTAGGGCTTTCTGTCAGTCACCATGACAACGCACGAGCAGAAGAGGTCAGAGGTATTTCTTATGACCTTTACTTTGGCGGGACGAAGCAGTGAGTGTTGTCCTGGTTCTGTGGCAGCAGTTTAGTCTCCACACTTCACACCTCGAAGCCTGAAGCAATATTCTATAAATATTTCTGCTCAAGCTTTTGTTTGTGGAGTCAATGTGTTTATGGAATTATTACAGCTGATCGATCGATGGATCAGTTAGCCACTAGGAAACAAATTGTCACCTACTCTGAGGTATTACTACTTCTACCTAAGTAACTGATTTGAATACTTGTTCCAACATTGGGAGAAACAAAGTTAAGTTAACAGTAATAAAAAGGTAACTGAGATCTGTCATAAAGAGTTTTATTGTGTGAAGAGAACAAGAGGTGAATTAGGTTTTCTGTTAGATTCAAATAATCTAATTCTGTTTTTGCGCTGTTGTGGTATTTTCAATCAATGACACTCTTTGGGGTCCTGTTTCCTTAATTATGTGTTGAGAAAGTCATTAACGTTTCCATTGAACACATGTTGACACCTTCAAAGCTGACAGGTTTGGGTTTGAAACAAAGAAACTACAAACATTTCTTTGTCAGAAGAAAAAAACAGGAAGTGTTAAAGGTTTGAGACATTTATGGGATGGTTTCCGTATTTCAAAAAATACAAAACTAAAAGCTGAAACTAAATGAAAGTATTAAGACCTGAGATGAAAAAGGAGAAGGTACAAAAAAGGAGATCAAGAAAAGAAGAACATCCTCTTTCCTGCGTGACCTTTGCTTTTGTTCTCCGTCACCTCTCGCATGAAGAAAGTTCAGCTCTGAGGCGGCTTGATTCTGTCATTTTTAAATGGATATATCTCAGGATTACTTACTGAGATAAACCCAAGTCAGAGTTGTTTCATGAAAAGTTTTTTCTTCCCTCTGTGGATGATCAAAGCGTGTGACGTTCAGGGTCCCGGTGGTTTGGGTGTTTCTGTCGGTTCATCCTGCTTGTTACGAGCAGAAAACATCATCCTTTCATCTCCAGAGCTGTCACACTGAAAGAGGAAAGAGGAAAGTGGAAGCCTGTCTCCCTTTCATCTCAGCACATCTGTGTGAGTCAGGAAGTGTGCAGGGGTCAGAGGTCAAAGGGAGAAGGGGAGTGTGTTAACGGCTCCTCCTGCAGGAGTTTCAGCTCTTCCTGGTTTCAGGGTCGTGTCTCTTCGAGTCCACCTGACACAGCAGCAGACTAATGACTCGTCCTGTCATATCATCAAAAGAGACACATCTACTAGACTGTGTCCTTTAAAACACGTCCACTTATTAAAACAGTCTATTTAATATCAGCTTGTTGCACAAACATCCATATTAGCATTTAGAAATGTCAGATTTGTTTGAGGTCTGTGTCTCCGCCAGAGATGTTCAACAAACGAAAAAAGAAAATGTGTTAAAGCTGTGCTGGTTTTTGCAAAGGGCTTAAAGCCTGTTAGATGTGACAACCAACGAGCCCAGTGGGCGACCCCGTCTCCTCAGAATAACAGTCATTATTTTACACAGTTTTGGAGGAAAAAGTAATTGCTGGGCCGGTTTAATTCAGTGGCAAAGTTTCCTGCATCCAGGCGACTAAATAACTAGTTATTTCAGGAAAATATGAAATAAATAAACATGTCCTGGTGGACGGACAGTGGACTTTCTGTTCTCTGAGTTGGGTCTGAAACCTCATGAAGTCTGGTTCAGAAGGGAGACAGATATTTGTCTCTGTGGGCAGACTGTTCTCATACAGCATTTATAGCTATAAGGACGACAATGAATTGCTGTAATTTGTAGATATCCCACGGAATCATTTTATAATAGTCCACTCAATCATAAACCAGGAAGTATAAAGACCGCAAAAAGCCACATGGGGAGATGGGTAAAATAAAAACCAGATTTCCCACCAGGAGACTGGTGACTGTTGTTTGTTCCCCCATGTGAGAAGAGAAGTCAACGTTGATTTATTCACTTAACTTCCTGACTACAGTAAAGGCACATCTGTAGTTATTTTAACCCAAACAACGATCTTAACTAAACCTAACTAAGTATTTCACCATCTTTACCAAACCTAACTAAGTATTTCACCATCTTTTACTAAACCTAACTAAGTTGTTTCCTGTTAAGACGTAAATGTATAAGAAAAAAGGACTGTATTCATGTAACACATTGACACGTGTTGCTGGACTTCTGAAGGAAAATGCACCAAAAATGAGGAGTAACTTTCTCGTAAGAAATCATACAAACCGTTGTATGAGGATACGTTGGTCTGTGTGGAATGTAAATATGGAGGCGCTGCATGACTAAAGTTTAATGATATTTGGTAACAGAGGTCAGAACGTCCAGAGTGAGTATTTTTAGATCAGGTGGAGGGGAACAAAGTGCAGCGCTTCAGTTTCAGCCGGAAGAAAGCTTTTAGCCCCGCGTGGTTTCTGTGGTTTCACCCTTCACTTCCTGCCCAGAGGTTATTAAAGCCTGAAACAATAGAGGTGGAGGGACGGGAACGGCAGGCCGGAGGAATGTCATCAGGTCTCTGGAGACTTCCTGAAGCTCCGACATTGAGACTTGGATGAAGCCAAGAAAGTATCAGCAGCACAGAAACAGAGCAAAGTAAACTAATGCTGAAGTTGCTTCTGTTACTACGACTCAAACTCAAACTCTTAAAGACGTATTTCACAGTGGGAATGTGCTTTTTATGGGAGTCACCGTAGATGGAAAGGCTTAAATCATTCAGAAATGCTACATGACCAGAGAAAACTGAGAAAAAAGGGCTTTCGCTCAAAAGTGAAAAAACCTACAACACCCAGAATGCACTGGGCTTGTTGTGGTCGATTATGACACTATTTTAAGTGCTACAAAAATTTCCACGAATGTTTTAGGAAGAAAAAAACTCCACAATATGCACTTAGTAGATGCTCAGACGTTTGGTTGTTGTAGGAGAAGAATACGTATGCGTCTTGACGTCGCTCACTGGTTTGTTGGCTGATGTTCTGAAGCCTTCAGTTCTGCATTTTGGCCGTCGCCATGTTTTTTTTGTGTGCAACCAGTGAACAGGAAGTGACCATTTTAGGACTGAGGAGGAGAGACGCCGTATACGTCTCTGGTGTCGACCTGTCAATCAGTGTGTAGCCCCGCCCTAAAGCATCCCCTGCATGTGATGATCCTTTGCTCCTAAAGCACTTTGCATGATTAACTGTGCAGAGATAGAGTTTATAGTAGTTATTTTGATATTGTGATTAAAAAGAAAACTCCTGCTTGCCCCCTAGTCTGCATTTTCATTATAATTAAAACACAATGTAAATGTGATCAAGTGTAAAAATAAAGTGTGACTGATCTTGAGAGTAACCCGACATCTATATTTTTTTACCTACTATGGAAAACGCATGACCCGCCCTGCTCGGCCTCTGACTAGCCAATCAGAGGCCGAGTAGGGCGAGTCACGCCTCCGTCATAGCAATATTCATAATTCATAATGGAGCAACATGAGAGCCTCACTTTGTGTTTTTACTCATCAATATCATATTGATTCTGTCTGAGTCTCAATACAAAGTAACAGCTACTGACGACTAATGGATTTTTCTCAGTGTGGCTAGAACAACACACAGACACACACACAGACACACACACACACACAGACACACACACACACACACACACAGACACACACACACACACACACACACACACACACACACACACACACACACACACACACACACACACACAGACACACACACTGACGGATGAGTCAGGCCGATCAGCGGTCGGTGGTGGCTCGTCTCGCCTCCAGCTGTCTGGAGTCACTGTGGGTGGCCTCCATGTTGTTATTGATTATTGTTTCCTCCTCTTTCATCACTGAAGATCAACAGCATCCGTCCACAAACACACAAGTCTGAATACAGAGAAGACATCTTGATGACCAGCTGCTTTGTTTCTGGTCGTGTAGAGATTTTTGGTCTATTTATCTTATAAACATCTGCTTCCAGACTAGTGGAAAGAAAACATTTATTTAACTGCTTTGTATATTTGAATCTGTAGATATCTCCTAAATGTTTCTTTACTCTACGCTGCTGTAAGCCTGCAAATTTCCCCGCTGCGGGACTAATAAAGGATTATCTTATCTTATCTTAAATTCACCAAAAATAACCATTAGATAATGCCTAATTTGCATATTTAAACATAACATTTCAGAAAACTTGCAGTATAAATAATAATTGTTTTGATGTCAGTAATATCAACTGGAGAAGTTTCATGTTGATATCTATTAGTTATTTGTTTGAACCTATTCACCTGTAGTTTCTCTCCTCTCTATACTCTGAAGGTTTTTACAGAAGGGTTTGTTCATACATCATTCATAGCCTGAAGACAGTTTCTCTCTCTTTATTATCATTTAGAACGTCTTTGTAGTTGCATCGTGTCTCTTTGTAGTGATTTTGTGTCTCTTAGTGGTTGCTTTGCACCTTTTCAGGATTGTTCTGAGGCACTTTGTGGCCAATAAAAGTCGTTTTTTTCCCCTGAAATTTGTCTCTGTTGTATTTTCTGTAACTAAGCAACCAATATACTTCGCGTTTACAACGACACCCGCATGCCCCAAGTATGTGAATGTTCATATATTTGTTTTTAGGCGTGTTAGTGTGGACGGAAATCATTATTCCTATCCACGTGTTGGAATCATTTATCATGCACCTCAGACGGTCTATCTCCGTCCAACAGAATATAAATGCCTCCTTTCTTCTCACAGTGGTGTTTGTTTGCTGCTCACCCGACATCTTCAGGAAGTTGATGGTTGAGTTTCGTCAGGCGGACATTCCTCACGAGCAGTACGTCTTCTTCTACATCGACGTGTTCGGGGACAGTCTGAACTCCAAACACGGACAGCCGTGGGCCCGCGGGGACGAGGACGACGTCGTCGCCAGGGAGGCCTTCCAGGTACAGAGTTTATCTTTTGGAAACACTAATTAATGATGCGCACATATTTCAAGTCTGTCTTCTTTCAGTGTCCATATGGGCACCTGACTGTCTTTAAGGAGAGACATGTGAAAACGTCCCCAGTCAATTACTTACAATAGGAGAGTTTTCTGAAATGTTATGTTTCAATATGCAGATGACGCATTCTCTTATTATGCTAATTGTCATACATATCCAGAACATAAATCTGAACATTGGATGAAGCCAGGTTCATATTTTTATTTTTATTTGATTGACATATTAAAGTCAAAGGTTTTTACAAAGAGGATTTTAGATTTCTCTTTGTATCACTTCATAAATCAGAAAATACTGTCAACAGACATTAAAAAATATTTTTTTATGAATAAAATGTTGCATTAATCAGTCTATGAGTCTAGTGTCGGTTTAATGAAAGCTGACGACCTGCAGCTCCGACTCGAAGCCGAGCCGAGCAGCAGAGGATGAAAGGAGTGCATTAACACGTTGGTGTAACAGCTGTAGCCGACTGACGTCTGGACCTCACCGTTCACCAGAGAGCTCTTCAGCCAGACCACAGGATGACTTTTCATTTCAGCCGTAACACAATGAAAGTTAATTAGTGACTGCTGATGTAATCTGCTGCTGGTGAGAGCGGAGAGCAGCAGACTGCTACCTAAATATGTTACAAAGTACTTCTTTCTGATAATAATAAAACAGCGAGCAGAGATAAGAGGTTCCCTTAATGAATGTGGGTAGTTTGTCAAACCAGAAACTGGATCCAAATTTAATCCAGCAGAGATACTGCAGGAGAGTGAAAAACTGTCGCTCCTTCTCTTCTTCATGAAGCTCAGTTTATAATCGCTGTCGTGAGGCGGCATGCCAGAGATTTGCTGCTCTTGGTCGTGAATCCCTGAATTTAAATAACTATTTACACGTCTAGGGATTTAAAGAAAATGCTTTAGAAACAGGAGCATTAGCATTTGAGTTAAATAAAACATCTAAAAAAAAAGCTACATAACCAAACCTTAATCATCACATTAACACTTTATGAATCATTTATGTAAAAAAAATATATATGAAAAACAACCTGTGACTTAATTAAAAGAAAAACAGGATTTACAAGCTGCTTTTTCTCTTCCAGCCATATTGTTATTTCTTTTTAAACTTAAATCGTTCTGCAGCATCAGAGGTTCTGAGGCTGCGTTTTCCTTTCATTTGCGTGAAACTGGCGTCATGTGTCAACTTTTATTACTTATAAAATCATCTCTTTATAACAGATATGATTGTTTTTCTTCTACACATTGAAACACAATGAATCATCCATCAAACACACAATGTGTCAGACAGCACTGATAGAATCTGATCAAAGCCCTGAGAGATCCATCCAGCCATTGTTCTCAATATTAATGAAAATCTCACTGAAAGTGTTTTTCTGCCAGAATTTTAAACGCTCATCACGCTCACTTTGAACCGTCACATACAGTTTATACATAAGTTATAATCTGCTGCCACAGATCTTCACTGTGTTCAGTGAGACGTGTGAGAGGACGACTCTGTGTGTGAATGAAGAAAGTGTCTTTACTATGACGGTATTTAGCTTAGTAAAAATGTGCTGCTAGAAACGCTTCGTTAGAAACGCGTCGCTACAAACGAGTGGCTAGAAACGGGTTGTTGGAAACTACAGTGTTCTTGCAGGAAGCACATTTTTTATAGATTCTATTTAGTTTAAAGAAGGAGAACAAAACACTGTTCCTTGGTTCAACCAAAAGAGACAAAGATCCTCTGAGCAACAGTTAAATAAGAAGAGAAGAAATCAGAATCCATGGTCAAAGAAAGTGGAAGCTTCCTGTTTAAATGTCAGGACAGAAGCAATGACATACGCTTTTCTGGACTGGAAAAACAAATTCAACATCCACGTTCCAACAGTTTTCTCCCCCATTCGTTCTCCTTTTGGGACCAATACTATTCCATATGTATTTTATCCTGTAAAGTGTCTCTTTCCCTGACGCCACAGGGGGGTCAGAGGTCAAGTTTAGAGCCAGACGCAGAGCTCTGGATCTCCCAGTGTTGAGGTGTGCTGCTCGTTCTGGAGGTCGAGGGGTTAACGCTCACAGAGAGTCTGACGTCAGACGCTCTCAGAACCTGATTTCCCAGGTTTCTCCTGAGTGTCTTCTCTCATCGCCATCTTCTTTGTCCCCCAAATTGGCTTTATTCTCTACTGATCCTCTATTACACACACACACACACACACACACACACACACACACACACACACACACACACACACACACACACACACACACACTAATACACACTTATATTCTGTCTGAGCTGTTAAAGAGCGACGTCGGTCAGATGACAAATTGGATGTTTTTCTCCCTTCTTTCCTTCCTTTCCTCCCTCCCTTCCTAGCTCTTTCTATCTCGCTCTCCCTTTCCCTCCCTCCCTCTCTTTATCTTTCTCTCTCTCCCCCTTCCTTCCATTCTTCCTTCTTCTTCCCTCCCTTACTCACTCTTTCTCTCTTCCTCTCCCTTCTTCTCCCCTCCTTCTCTTTCTCCCTCCCTCTCTTTATCACTCACTCTGTCTCTCTCTGTCCCTCCTTATCGTTCCTTCCATCCCTCCCTCCCTCTCTCGACCTCCCTCCCTTCCTTCCTTTCTTTCCTCACTCCCTCCCTCACAGCCTTTCTCTCTCCCCCTCTCCCCCTCCCCTCTTTCCTTCCTTCATCCTTCCCTCCCTCCCTCTCTTTATCTCCCTCCCTCCCCCTCTCTTCCTTCCCTCCCTCCTTCCTTCTCTCCCTCCCTCCCTCTCTTTATATCTCTCACTCTCACCCTCCCTCCCCCTTCCTTTCTTCCTTCCTTCCTTCCCTCCTTCCCATCCTCTCTCTCTCTCTCTCTTCCTTCCTTTGTTCATATATCATTCATAGCCTGAATTATACATTTTAGTGCTAAAAACATGGAGAAATTGTTTTTTTTTGTTGTATTTTCTGATTCATGGAGTGATACAAAGAGTGATCTGTAAAAACCTTTGACTCTAATATGTCAACAACATTAGAGAAGCATTTTGAACCTGGCTTTATGCAATGTTCACATTTATGTTCTGGAAATATTTGCAAATTAGCACAGGTTTGATAAGATAATGCCTCATTTGCATATTAAATGATTCTCTTGATGTCAGTAATCAAGTTGGGAGGTTTCGTGGTGATTTCTATCAGTTCATATTTTACCCTCTTCACCTGAAGCCTCTTTCTAAACTCATGACGAAGCTCGGGCTGAGCCGGGCTGTGATGAGGATCACTGGTCACCAGGACAAAAGACAACAGAGGAGCTGAACTCAAATAACTTCAGCGTGTTTAGAGAGAAAACATGAAGCAACGTTCAGCCGGTTTCTCAACCAGAAGGAATTCAGAACAAACAGGGAGAGAACTGGTTCATTAGCTCCAGAGTTTCATCATTTAAAGTACTCAGCTTTATAGACGTCTACTAACACTGCAGGGAGGAAGAGTAAACAGCAGAAACAACAAGGGGACTTTCATTAAGAAGAATTAATAGGAAGTGAAATGTGTTTATCCAGCTTTTTACTTATATTTGATCATAATCTGATATGAGTTTCGATCTCTTTATATTGCTGTGAAAACATGTCCCTCACACAGATATATCAATTCAAGTTTATCTACAAAAACTACAGTTTACAGGATACATTTCAACACATCATGATAACCAAATTTTTCTATTTTTATCATTTCTTTTTGTCTCTTTGTGATCATTTTGAGTTCTTTTGTAAGGATTTTCTGTCTTTTTCAGGTCATTTTGAATCTCTTCTAGTTGCTTTTTGACTCTGAGTAGAGTGCGTGTCTCTTTTTTAGTCATTTGTGTTTCTTTGTGGTTGGACATTGGATAAAGCCAGGTTCAAAATTCTTGTTTCACTTTGTTGACATATGAGAGTCAAAAGGGCTACGGAGGGAAATTTGGATTTCTCTTTGTATCACTCTATAAATCAGAAAATACTGTCAACAGCCATACAACAAAAATCAATGTTCTCCATGTTTTTAGTAATAAATGTTGTATAAATCAGGCTATGAATGATATATGAACAAACCCCTCTGTAGAAACCTTCAGAATATAGAGAGGAATGAAGCTGTAAAGTTTGGTGTATGTAAGAGCTACTGAAGTGGAGATTTATGGATCAGAGTCTGAGAAAAAACTCATTTTAAAGATATGTTTAGTTAAATTACATACATGTTGAAGACACTACAGGTGAATAGGGTAAAAAAAACAACTAATAGATATCAACATGAAACTTCACCAGCTGATTACTGACATTAAGACAATTTTTTTGTATTAAAAGTTTTGTGAAATGTTATGTTTTAATATGCAAATGAGGCATTATCTAATGGTAACTTTAGGTGAATTTAGGAGAAATCTACAGACACAAACAGACAAAGTAGTAAAATAAATGTTTCCTTTCCTCTAGTCTGAAAGAAGACGTGTTATGTTATAAATGTTTTTTCCTGCAGCGTCTTTCCTTAAACCCTCCTCTTCCTGTTTTCAGAGTGTGAAGATCCTGACGTACCGAGAACCACAGAACCTCGAGTACAGAGAGTTTGTCAACAACCTGAAGACCGACGCCAGGGAAATGTTCAACTACACCATAGAGGACTCACTGGTGAGACGTGTGTGTGTGTGTGTGTGTGTGTGTGTGTGTGTGTGTGTGTGTGTGTGTGTGTGTGTGTGTGTGTGTGTGTGTGTGTGTGTGTTGGGGATTTGGACACCCTGAGCATGAATATATGAATATAAAATAAGTTTTAAAGTTCAATGTAATGAAAGAAAAGCCTTCTCTTCCCTTAAAACAACAAAAATATCAGTGCACCTTCGGAAAAAAATCATAAAAACACGACCAGTTTCTTTTATGGATTAATGTCAAAATGTGTTCAGACATTTAAATAACATGAATATGGCTCAAATGTCTATATTTGTATTCACCATGTTCATACCGTTGCAAAGTTATTAATTCAATAATAACCTTTTAAAACTGATAAAACCAGTATCATTCAGATTCAGAGTGTTGAATGACTTGGATATTGATCATTAAATATTGATTGAATGACTAACTCTAGACTAACCTTCTGTTTCTTTTGACTGAGTCAAACAAAGTTCTTTGCTAGTAAAAGTAATAATTATTGTGAAACTATTAACAGGAAGCTAAATAAAACTGAACTGAACTGAACTCAAAATGCGTTGCCGGCAAAACCGTTGTAGGATTTTAGCGATGCATTTATAGCGTTTCGTATTTAGCAACACGTTTTTAGAGACATGTTTCCTGCTCGTGAGTATCTAGCAGCGTGTCTACTCAACTAAATAACATCTATAAGTAAGACAGTAAGATAAAAGCATCAGAGAGCAGGCTTTCAGGGAGCAGATTATAACTTTAAACAATTGTGTTTTTCTTTCATTGTTGCTTTAATAATGTAGAAATAAAAAATATTAAAGACTCAATTAAAGAAGGTTTTCTTGTTTTGTTAGTTACACAGGCGATTCATCCTCTGGAAACCATGAATATCATTTGATGAAAGTGTCGGACGGACAAACGTCCCCGTCCTCAGGCTTCACTGCTGCTGGACAAAGACGAATAAAACTCCATATAAATAGAGGAAATTAAGGTTATTAAACCAGATGCAGCTGACAACCTCCACACTGGAAGGTGTCAACGATGTGCAGATGAGAAATGACAGCATTATGCAAATGTGTAATTAGTGTCAGTGCAGCTGGACGGCTCAGTTTGGAGAAGCTAATTTAGTCTGCTGATGTTATCCTGTCATTTTGATCTGCACAAAGGTTGAACATGACGCACTCACACACACACACACACACACACACACACACACACACACACACACACACACACACACACACACACACACACACACACACACACACACAGATGAAACAATAGCAAGAAGGAAACAAAGACCGCAGCACAGACGTCACACCTCAAATCACAGATCAGCTCATCAGTGCTTAATGCTGCTGGTGTTATAATATCTTATATTCAAGATAAACATGGTGTTGAATGATATCAAATAAAGAGAGGAGCTGAGACGTCTTGTTTCCCTTTGAGGTTTGGCACGTTTTGTAAAAAAAGAGGTCAAAATACATCTATGTTGTTTGAAAAGCTGTCAAGAAAAAAATCACAATAGTGAAGACCGCCTCTAGCCTGACTTGTTCGTTGAGAATATCTTAGCTTTTGTGCACGTATAGAAAAAAACACTAGAAAAATCAAACGACTGCTCAAGAGAGGAGCGCATGCAACGCGCACCTCACCGTAAGAAACTTTGTGAGAGATGCGTTTCTAGAGATGCGTTTCAAACCTTTCTAGAGAGGCTTTTCTAGTGGTTCTAGAGACACGTTTCAAACGTTTCTAACATTTCTTACTACTTGTTTTGAACTTTTCTAGAGAGACGTTTCCAACGTTTTTTTAGAGAGATGTTTCTATCATTTTTAGAGATGCGTTTCTAATGTTTCTAGAGACATCTGTGTTTCTAGAAACACGTCTCTAGAAGCGTTAGAAACATGTCGCTAGAATAGAAACGTGTTGCTAGAAACATTAGAAACGCCTCGCTAGAACGTTACATTACGATCTCTGCGTTGTTTCTTGCAACACGTTTCTGACGTTTCTAGAGACATTTCGCATTTTAAGCGTAACGTCTTATCTCTAGGTAAGGTAATCTCTAGCGAGGCTTTTCTAGTGAAGTGTCTCTGTGTGATCGTGGCCAATTACTGTAATCTGCTCAAATGTACAACAGGACTCCAGTTTGTCCCTTATCAGCCACCATACGTGTGTGTGTGTGATTGTTATCTGGCAGCTTTGTGAAGCTGGTTTATCAGCAGCAGACAGACGGCTGAGGGACGCTAATGTGGTTAAGAGACACAGCGCTCGATACCCCCCCCCCCCACACACACACACACACACACACACACACACACACACACACACACACACACACACACACACACACACACACACATATAATAAGATGACACTCCATCGATCTCTGTGGAGAAACAGGATCCGTCAAAGAATCTAACAGACGGCATCAAACACAACCAACAGTCACATGACAATCATAAGGTACTTTTCTAAACTACAGATGACCTTTGACCTTAACAGGCTTGTATAATGATCATCAGAGTCTTTTGCTCACAAAAGTTCACTCAAGATTATTTAGTTTACTTTTTGAATAAAATATAGGAATACTTATCTTTTTCCCTGGTTGTCCACGTTTTTGTCTGTTTCTCGGATTTCTTCCGTCTCAGTCCGCTCCAGAGAACCCTCATTAAATGTAATCAGACAGCGGCGATGACATAACCAGCATGAGTTCTGTAATTTCCAGCCTTTTATATATTTCTTTATCATTAAACAGGCTTTCATGCTGTTTTTTTTTTTCTCTCTCCCAGCTCCGAGCAAAGAGCGGTGGATTTTAAATAGAATGTTTAACCAGCGTCATCAGCCAGTTATTTTAATTTGAGGACGAGGTCACAGAAAGTTGATGGTTTATGTGAATATCTGCTCACTCTGGTAGAATAATTGGTTCAGTCTTCGCCGTGTCATTAACCCCTAACATCCATTAAAACATGTCCACACTGAGGAGAAGAAGTCAGACACAGTTTGTCTTTGTTTCCGTGGTTTACTGATGTTAAATCAAACCAAATACGCCATTTTGGTAAATTGCGGCAGCAAAACATTAGATCAAAAAGTACTGAAAGATGATGCAGCATTTCATACTTTGGCATTTTATTCTGGAAATCCTGATATTATGGCGAGAATTCAAAGTAAAGTTGGGTGTCTGACTGATTCTTGGCTCCACAAGATAATTTAATTACAATAGACCAAGAGTTTGTCTGCAATCCACCATTTCTAATCCAGTCTACTCAGACCCCTTTTTACACTTTACTGTCTCGTATCTAGAACTTCTGGTGCTGACTAACGAGAGAAGCAACGTTAAATTGATTAGTCGCACATCCTCAAACGATCTGAAGGCTCCGATTGGTCCAGTGTCATGAGACTACGCTCTCTTCAGAAACCCACCAGACTCCATCCACAGAACAGTCATTTTAGTTTCAGGTCTACCGCCGCCTCTGTCTGTCAGATTGTTTGTGTTATTGTGTGACTTTGGTGTTTCAGTTCGGATTCAACAAACTCTCACAATGACTCAAACAAAAAATATTCAAAGTTAATGTTTTTGTCAATGGAGTGTGGTGTCTTTGAAGAGAGCATTGACAACAGCTTCAGTTCCCCCTCGTGAAGGTTTGTCCGACAGCAAAGTAAAGAGGTGGAAACATTCTAAATCTAGCGTTCACTGAAACTGATATTGATTCTTTAAGGTGTCTAAATTGTGTGACTTTGCTTCATCTACTGCAGTAAAACACTGACTGTGGAGAAGAACCTCACACAACCACACTTCTCAACATCAATAATACCCATTAATGATGGACGATCACATGTGGAGAGACATGTGGTGTGTGTGATCAAAGCTTTTGTTCCTGTTATTTGTCTAAACAGCCAAATCCCCGTCATTACAAGCAGCAGGGATCAGAGGGGGATTATGGGTAATCATGCATTGATTTAACTATAAGATCATGGAGACAGTTTGTTTTCTGGTCGGCTGTTTCTAGGGAAACTGTTAATGGTCCTCGTTTCAAATGCAGTTAAAAAGCAGAATCTGTTTTTTGATCGGGAGCACAGATAGACTGTTTAGTGTTTCACTGCTCTGTGAGAGATGATGAGAGCAGAGGATTGTTCTGTTTATCCTACTTACAATACCGTCACAATGAGGCCGTTTTCTTTAGCTTTTTCGCTGTTTAAAATGCTGAAAATGAAAAGTTAAAGACAGAAAGTTATAAGCCATATAATAGAAGCATACTCTGCAGTCTAGAGAAAGAGTGGCTGAAAAAGAGAGTTATCAGAATAAAAGAAGCGTTGGTTTCTGTTTGTGCGTCCAGATGAACATCATAGCCGGAGGATTCTACGACGGTTTGATGCTCTACACTCACGCTCTGAACGAGACCATGTCCATGACCGCCGGACGGCCTCCGGGACAAGACGTCACCAAGAGGATGTGGAATCGAACCTTCCACGGTCAGTGCTTCATTCTTTAAAAACAGTGTTTGATTTGAATTGTCTTTGTGTAGTTTTGATCACAGAAAGGGGGACATTCATTTTGCGTCTTGGATTTCATTTTAAAATCCTTTTTTTGTGTGTTAAAAACGTTATGTGACAACGTTTCGGTACATCGACCTTCTTCAGGTGACTTTATAAAGCATTGAGAGAGAAAGTCTTAAAAAGTCATCTGCACCTAAGGCCTGCAGTATCAGCATGAACACATATACATAATTAAATATAAAGAAAAGAGTCTTGAAAATAGTTTAAAATCCACATCAACACAATGAAGAAAAGCTGCCAGAATCTGTTGGAGCGTGACTCATATGTCTTCTAGAGAAAGGACAATAAATGACACTAGAGAAATATATATATATAAATATGCTTTTAAGAATCTCATAAAGATGAAATCATCATAAAAAGATCCCATAACAGAATGCTAATGTAATCCATTTGTGAGTACATCAGAAATACAACAGAGGATATCTCCTAACAACTCACTGAGGAGGAGCTCTTAGTTCAAAACCTGAAGAGGAAATAAGATGTTTTTCATGATTAAAATGTGCAGCTACAGGTTTTGTTTGTTTGTTTATTAATTCAGAAGACAGAGGATGATGCATCAGGTTTATGTATATTTTCTGGCCGATTGAGCGTGACATGGTTTGAATGAGGGAAGGTCTGAGAGGAGGTGTGTTTGTTGGGATGAAACGGGGATCATGGCTGCGGATGTTGCTGCTGTCTTCTGTCTCAAAGCGTTCTGTTTCTGTCCACACCATGTTTAACACCCTCTCTAGAAAGAAAAGCTTGATGAACCTCTCCAAGCTGCCAGAGAGAGAAACAGCAAAGTGTTGATTAGTTTGTTAATTTGCTGGTTGCTAACCGGACAACTTAATATTATCATACCCCTCCTGATATAAATCATCATGTATTTATTAAGGAACATATCATTTTAGATAGGTTCTTTTCTTTTAAAGGACTATTTTTCAACCTGGTTCTGCGTTTCTGTGACGGACAGGGAAGAGAAATGTAACACCCGGCTTTTTCTGTTTGATCCTGCCTGCATCTCAAAATGTTCAGAAACAAAAATAAACCACGCCCATATTTATACATAAAGATGACTAAACGTCAAACCAGTTCCATGACGGCGGGTTTGTTTTAATCCAAAACATCCACAAACAGTTCACAGTTCATAAAGATATGCTTCCAGTTATCAAACTCAAAATATGTCATCTACGATCAAAAATATTACATTAAGTTTGAGGAAAAAAGGACAGAAGAAATCTTGAATACATGAACAGAAATTATGTTAAACACCCTTCTAAGAAATCCAAATATGTAAAAAGACACACCTGTTATATTTCAAACATTTTGTCCTATATATGGACATACATATATATTGTTTTCTCTCTCTCTCTCTCTCTCTCTCTCTCTCTCTCTCTCTCTCTATATATATATATATATATATATATATATATATATATAGGTGTGTCTATTTTAGCATGTTTGTTGTCTGCTGAAGTTAATTCACTCATAAAGCAGAGAAACGTTTCCTCTGCAGACGTCGTTAGTTATTAATAAAGTTATTATTTAATAAAACAGCTGGAGTTTCATTCTCTCCACCTGAGCACTCTCACGGATTCAGTGAGAGACGGCGTTCGGTTTCATTTACACTCAAGAGTCAAATCAAAGAGTCTGAAACACACGAAGCCGTGAAGAAGAGCACCACCCACCAGAGTCCTCGTCACCTGAGAGACGATGAGGGCCGAGGTCCAGGTTTAATATTCTGTGTTCTGCTCAGCTCCTGTGAGAGAGAGACCTCTGACAGAAATCTAATTTAATATGTAATCATTTTATTCTGCTCTTCAAAATGTTTCAAGACACTAAAGGTGAATAAAGACAAGAAGAAACATCTGATATCACCGTGAAACTTCCCCAGTTGAAAACATATATTAAGACAATTATTCTTCTATTATAAGATTTCTGAAAATGTTTGTTTAAATATGCAAATTAGACATTATCTTGTGAAATATTACAATTTAACATGAACCAGTGTGGGCTCTGTTTCTGTGCAGAAGCTCCTCCAGCTGTCGCTTCTCTCAGAACTATATATATATAAATGTCAGA
The DNA here is from genome assembly GCF_027596085.1 of Anoplopoma fimbria. Lineage (NCBI taxonomy): Eukaryota > Metazoa > Chordata > Actinopteri > Perciformes > Anoplopomatidae > Anoplopoma > Anoplopoma fimbria. The sequence continues at coordinate 27,194,892 of NC_072468.1, read as the reverse complement.
TGTACCACCTCTCTTTTTTTATTCTATGAGTACCTCATCTGTTGGACATTCAGTCAAATTAACTTATGTTTTTAAGTTCTGAAGGTGATTAAAACAGGTGTATTGAATTATAGCGAGTTCATAATGAAATACAAGTTTATTTAAGATAACTTTTCAGTAGATTTTACCGTATAAAGGACAAAGCAAACAGGTAGTTAAAGATTAAAAGTCATCAGGACATTTGATTGTCTGTTGGTACAGTTTCAATTGTTGCTTTAAATACTGATGCTTTTGGTTTCTACGACCTAACAAGATATTTATGCCAACGCACACACGGCTTTTGCAGAAGTAAGGTATTTCAAATCTTCCATCTCTGCATTTGCACCGCTTCCCGTGCAGCCGTCTGTGTTCCGTTACAGTAAAGAGTTCTGCAGAGATTCATATTTAACCTCCAAAAGAACCCGTCTATCTTCACGTAGCTGACCTCTGACCTCAAACCCAAAACCTGTCCGCTGTCAGAGAGCAAAGAGGAGCTGGACGAATCAATCATGCTCCATCAAACCCATCACCGTTTGATTCATTAAACACAAAACAGATGATGTCAGCAGTTTCACCATCAGTCAGCCGCCGTATGACATCACTGAAACGAAAACATAAATAATAAGAACGTTGTTTGACCTTTATTGCACCATCTCAGTCCTGCTGTGCTCTTTCACAATAAAAGCCATAAATAAGACCAGAAAGGTGGAGTGATACCTCCTCCATCCGTCTGCTGCCAGGCTGCTGTGACCTTTGACCCCTGACTTCCTCTCCACTGATTCAATAGAGCAAGTTTTTAAGAGAAGTTTTTCTTTGCTGTGACTTCACATGGAGTTTCTCAGGAAAGTGTTTCTCATCTAAGTGATTAAAATGCAGAAATGTGAAACACAGAAGGAGAAATGAAAATATCAGTATTTCACAAGCCAAGAACGGACTCGTCTGGCTTTCATTATGCTAATGTTTTACATTTAAACAGTTCTTTGGACAGATTTACTGGAAACCAGTCGACTGATGGACATCGAGTCGTTCCCAGTCCTTCTGTCCGTCATTCTGTCACAACGACATTCCTGCTCTCCAGATTTATTATTTATTATGACATATATTTAAAGGAAAAGGGATTTATTTGTCTATTTAGAATCAACTCTGTTGATTTATCTGAACATAGTGCACAATATCTTGCCACAATATTTATTCTGCAGTCTATTTGTGCTGAATCAGCGTGTTTCTCTGAAGCGTGAACTTCACTTTATGTATTTAAAAGCCACCAACGCAGCCGCCTCTTGTTTTTAATCAAGTGCAAGTCTGTTTTTAAGAGATGTTCAGAGACTATTTATTGCTTCCTGATACAGAGTACCGCTCCGATACCAGTGTGTTAAAAACAAAAGTATATATATTAATATTCTATGAACAGATGTAAATCCTAACCCTCTATGGGTGTGATATGATTGATATCCTTCCATGGACTGACTCAGGTTAAAGTCTTCTAAAATACAGAGAATGGACGCCATAGAACTTTCTTTTATCATCTAGTTTGGACATATTTTTCTGCTGTAAAATATTGCTAATTTGCCAACGCTACACTCTCGACCTGCCTGATCGCTTCTGAGCATGTGCAACTCTCAGAAGAGATGAGTAAGAAGCGTTTGATATGTCCATCATCGATTGTGGACTCAGCGTTTGTTTATTCATGATCGGCCATGATTCTGGGCTGGATGTAGATGTGAGTGTGACTTTTTAAGGTTGGTCGGTTGGTTTCTTTTGGCTCCTTGTGGACGATACTCTTCTTCTCTTTGGGATCCTGGAGAGGAAACAAAGAAGCAAAGACAGAAAATGGTCTGGTTCTGACAGCAGAAAGCAGAGATGAGTTTGGCGCTCTAGCTTTCTTAGAAGCACATTTCCGTTCTCTGGAGGCGGAGATGTCACTGGAAGTGGAAGTCTATAAATAAGATGCAGGTGGGAAACATGCAAAGCTCCTCCTTTCAATCACGTTAATTTGGACGGTTGATTGATTTTGTGACGTCCTGCAGTGATTGATATTAAAGTGTCGTTGTGGGTTTGAAGGGAGGTTTCTGTGCGTCAGAGTTCAGCCTGCAGATCCACATGATGAATGACACGAAACTCAACCACCTTCCTCCGGTGTAAACGTCTCCAAAACACACAAACCACACATGTGAAAAACACACACACACTCTCAGGTTCTCCATCGTCAGGCAGGTCAGACTCGCTCTGACTCACCCGTCCTCTCGGCCAATGAGGACGCGTCGTCAGCTGATCTTCAGCGGCTTCGATCGATCCGTCTCAGGGCTGCTATGTGCTGTTTGCTTGGCTGAGCCTGAGAGTGGAGGTGGTGTTTTATTTTGAAGGGTCAGAGGGTCAGGGGTCATGAGAGTGGGAAGGAAAGTGTTGACTGAAGATAATTAAAGGCGTTTAACGAGAGCAACAGGATCACGATGGACGTTATCGGTTTTAATCACATTTCAGTTTTATTTCTACAGATCCCTTTGTTGTTTGATCATAGCGGCTATTCTTTATATTTGTTATACCACCATCCCAATAATAATTTCAACACATGTGAACACATCATGATAACGTCATAATTTACCTTCACGAAATTTTAATTGTCATTGAACAGAGCCTGAACGCATCATAATGTAACTGAACAGAACCTCCCTTCGTTAGCCGTTGGCGGTGCTGCTAACGTTACTAGCTCTCCTCCTGTTAGCCGTTGGCGGTGCTGCTAACGTTACTAGCTCTCCTCCTGTTAGCCGTTGGCGGTGCTGCTAATGTTACTAGCTCTCCTCCTGTTAGCCGTTGGCGGTGCTGCTAACGTTACTAGCTCTCCTCCTGTTAGCCGTTGACGGTGCTGCTAACGTTACTAGCTCTCCTCCTGTTAGCCGTTAGAGGTGCTGCTAACGTTACTAGCTCTCCTCCTGTTAGATGTTGGCGGTGCTGCTAACGTTACTAGCTCTCCTCCTGTTAGATGTTGGCGGTGCTGCTAACGTTACTAGCTCTCCTGTTTGATTTAAACAGATTGGTTGTCTACAGAGACTAGAAAAGCATAAATGAAGTCCTGATCTCATATTTTACTGAATATTGGAGGATAACGATCGTCAGTAAAACTTTATTTACACTGTGACGGTTAACGGTAAACTGTGTCATTAGTGTGAGGTTCACATGATTGAAGAACCATGAGATCAGTACGGATCACTGATCTACTACGGTCTGTTAAACCACTATGCTGCACTATTACCAGTTATGAATAACAAAATATCTATTCTAGGACTTTATGGGAAAACAATGGCAAACAACATACATTTATTAATACTAATACAAAATATCAGAAAATATGTCATATGCCATATGAAAACATGGACTATTTTAACCAATATAAATATGTGATTAAATGGCTCTCACATTTCCTTATAAAGATTGTCTTATCGTACAACAAAGTGACGGCATCTATGGAGCTCCAGTTAAAGCTCAAACCATGTGGAGAACAAGATGGAAATATGACATTTCTGTTAGTTTCATGTATTAATGTGCTTGATATTTTTTGTCTCCTTGGTGATATAAATATTTATTCACTAATTGTGTTTTAATTGCACTTAAGTGAATTTTGCTTTTATCAATACCACCTTTTCCACCTTAACCAAACATGTTAATTGATTTCTGTTTTTTAATGTGCAGCGCTTCCCCTCACCGTCTGAATCTTTAGTGCTCATGTAAACACTGGAGGTCACATGTGTGTACGCAGATTATTTGTTCTGCTCTCCAGCTCTTTATTTTTCCTCCATTAGCGTCTCTGCTGTCGACGCTCGGTGTGACCTCGGGGTTAAAGAAACCGCCGTCAACACACAAACTGTGGAGAGGTGGACGTTAAAACTGCAATAAGTTGCTTAATGAAGTGTAAATAGATAAGATCGAATACGTCAGAACGCCCATCCCTGTGGTCCATGTCTTTAAAAGTAATGTTAGAGTTCATTCAAAAATGCTGTTTTGTATTCATAGAGGAAAGAACGAGGACGCTTTATTTTGCAGTTCCACAATTTCAGAATCATTTCCAAGTTTCCTGGAGAAAACTCAAGAGAAACGTTTATTGAATTAGCAGACTTCCAGTTCTTGAATTACAAATGATTGATTGAGTCTTTTTCATGCAGCCGAACGTCCAGAAATTTGAAACTATTCTACCTGAAAATACACTTATATTTAACTGAGGAATAAAGTTTCTAATAATAAATGAATCCATGTTTATTTTGGGTTAAATGGAGCTTTAAATGCTCTTTGATGCACATTCCCGTTATAATTCCCATGTCATTAAAGGAGAAGCGTAGAATATATATATATATATTTGTATCTCTAGTAGAGCGTTTTTCTTGTTCACACCAAACAGAAAGTGTTTTTGTGCCTCATGGTGTTAAACCAACATTTCATCAACTCTTGCTGCACATGTTAAAAATCCCAGTTACATCAGAAAACTAACCTCTGTTGTCTCTGGGTTTATAGCATCAACCAAAAGGCTCTGGGTGAAATCCATCAAGCTGTTTGTCTTCACTGTATCTAGCAAACCACATGTCTGCTGGTTTACTGCAGATATAACAACCCAATAAACAGATCAAACGGAGGCTGAAATAACAACATAATGAAGATGATTGGTAAAAAGTCTGAATTCATGCTTTGTTAGTTCCTCCTATGACTCAAAGCTCAACTTCTTTACCATCTTACAACGCATGGTGGCACGATGGACTGAAGATGTACATTCATTCACGCTTTACAAACATAGAACATACTGTGTATATGAATATTTAACAGAAGAGAGAACTGGTTTGATTGGGTTGAACTGTTTCCCTCCCTTTGTCATCAACTTCCTGTGTTGAAGCTACCTCTAATGTAATGGTGTGAAACCAGAGCCTCCTGTCTCCTCGGTTCTCCTCCTATCTGTGGACGTCCATCACTGTGTGGCCTTTACTGCTTCCTCTGTTAGCGTCTCTGCAGCTCCTCTAAAGCAGCTGTGAGGGCTGATAAAACCGCTGTCAGACGTCAAAAACTGCTCTCTGAGTTTAACTGATACGCGTATAAAATGTCAGGAAATTGAGAACGCACATGGAGACATTTTCAGATGTTTTCAGACATTTTCTACTGTCCAAAACTCAAAGATTTTTATGTTAAAATGCAACGTTTCCTCGTACGATATCTTATGTTAAGTTACTCCTCACTTGTCGTGTGTGATGATGCATGAAAACATTCTTTTAGAATAAATAATTGTCGTTTCAGTTAAAGTAACTACAGAAGTGCCGTTACTGAAATGACAAAGTTATGTGACCAATAATTCAACGTTGATGAACAAACAGCAGACTGCTGACCCCCCCCTCTCCTCTGTGTGTGCTTTTGTGGTCCTTATCCTTTGTCGTTCATGATTAGCTAGATAACGTTAAAGAAATACCCACATTTTTTATATAATATTAATAAAAACTTTATTTATATAGCACAGAGTTTTGATCTGAAAGTGCATTGACAGACAAATGAAAGCAAAATTGAGGCAATATGACAACAGAGAGCTCAACAAAAGGTCAAATGTAACAGATGAAACAACAAAACCAGGAAAGAACAGGAAATGGGTTGTGTTCCTTTTAGTAATGGTAGTGAATCTAGAGAATCTTTAATCTGAGTGAAACCTCCAGGACCACAGACATTTTCCTCTCACACAGTTTCAGTCGCTCTGAGAGTCGAGTTTCTGTCTCCAGAAATGACTCTGTGGTTTTCCTGAAATGAAAGTAATGGACACCTGGAGGGGGGGGGCAGACAGCATCGAGCAGACGGGCTGTCCGACATTTACGTAATGTGCTTTATGTCGCCTCCTGGCTGCCGTAGATTACCCTGTTTTCCTGCTCTGAGTCTGACCTGACGGCGTGTGATGGGAGAGCACCAACAACATAATGAGATTTGTCAGCCTTTCTTTTTTTTCTAATGTTTGATTTATAAGATGATTTCATAAACATAGGATGAGGTGATCCTGGTTGCTAGGTAACAGGTTTGCCAGGAACCAAAACAGAGGTCTGTTCTAAAGAAAGAGGCCTGTTTGAAAGTGAACACCATGAAACAGACGCAGCGGGGATCAACGGGTTCTGCAGATGTCGTGACAGAAACCAGCAGTGGGATGTTTGAATACAGACTTTAAAGGTTTTAGGTGCAGTTTTTTCCAATATGAAATCAGGTGCTTTTAGCTGCTACAGGTATTTGTTCAGTGTTTCAGCTGTCAGAGTACAACCCGCTCTGTCTCTATTTGTTTTTGCTCATTTTAAGTCAAAATTGACAGAATTTAAGATTTTATACTTATGTCACTCCGGTTAAAATACAATTGTGTGAAATACTTTTCATTGGATACAAGAAAGAAAATAAATAGAACATATATAAAAAGACGTAAAATATATGATACAATAAATATAATAACAAAAATATAAGAAGAAATGAAAATACCCATCTTAGAAATATATATATCTAATATAGTTTGATACATATAATATATGATATTCATCTTGTTTTCTTTTCTTTCCTATGCAGCGATCTAAATTTTGTTGTGCAACCCTGTCGTTCAATGACAAATAAAACCTTGTAGCTTGTAAATGTCAAAACGAACAAACAATAAAGATGTTTCATACACAAACATAAAAACATAAACTGTCTTTAGAGGAAATCATCTCT
>NC_072468.1:27155675-27183175 GCF_027596085.1 Anoplopoma fimbria | reverse complement strand
GTCTTCCTATATTTTACAAGTCCTTGGAATTATGTCTGTGTTTTTAAGAACAACTTGCATTTTGTCATTAATAATGCCAATAAAGCAAACCAACAATACAATATACGGTAGTTAGCTCAGCTCAGAAAGAAGAGCAGATCTCAGCTTAATGCCTTTCAAATATAAAAGCTGCACTAGGAAAAGACAAGTAGGTAGAAAAGCTCCCTAAATAAGATTCCTTTGGCCTTTTTATTAATAGTCGTCAGCCAACAGTCTATGTGTTTCATATCTAGTAACCAGCATGCATTAGGGCTAGTCTGCTTCCTGTTAAACAATCATCACAATCAATCAACCCGACATCTTAGTAACTGTTAATGGCTAAATCAGACTAACAGAAACAAAGAAATAACATAAAGAATAGCACACATTACAGGTTTTCCAATGTTTAACACTGATACTGATAATCAGTGTCGACACAGGTCTTCATCTAGTTCAGACCTGTGTGTGTGTGTGTGTGTGTGTGTGTGTGTGTGTGTGTGTGTGTGTGTGTGTGTGTGTGTGTGTGTGTGTGTGTGTTTGAACTCATGTGTTCATTCGTGTCCCTCAGGTGTAACAGGACTCGTCCACCTGGACGAGAACGGAGACAGAGAGACGGACTTCGCTCTGTGGAACATGATCGACACCAACACGAGTGCATTCCAGGTGAACAATAATAACGTATTTTGTCATTTATTTAAATGCTACTGAGCATCAATCAAATGTAAGGCACTTGAGCACAGAGCTCTTTGTATAAAAACAGATTGATATGATTATGAAAATGCAGGAAAAGCATTAACCGACTTAAATTAAAGGGAAGTTTAAGTTGTCTGCTACATTTTCTGTCATTTTCTTCCAGGAATTACTGCAGTGCGTTTCCATTAGTTGCACTTGTGCTACAATTACTGAGGCACAGGAAAAATGTTTTATTACCAACTTAATCTTTTCTTAATGGGATGTTTGTTGAAAAAGTCTGCAAAAAGAATAACATTTTATGAAATGGTGAAACCTAAAAATATCCTACAATTATCCCCCGGCTACAGTCGGAGGAGTGAGCTGTAGTTTGTCCTTCACCAACACCATCACACCTGTCCACCTCCCTCTCCTTTTATTAGCCTCCTTCAACGTTTTCTAATCGTTTTCATTCTTTTTGTCTCAGTGTGATGTTCAGATCTGTCCTGTCTTGTCCCTGTAATCCTTTCAATCCTCCTGGATCTCAGGTTCACCTCAACTCCACACACCTGAAGGGTAGTGTTGGTTAAATTCGGTCATATTACTGCTGGATGGACTGAAACATTAGTGAAGGGACCCAGGAACAACAAACTGCTTTAGTCCTTTTTTTTTGCATCACTCTAGACAATCAACAATTTAACCAAAAAACAACACAAAAAGCATTTGCCAGGTCCAGCAACCTTTAAGAATAAATACAAATACATTTATATTCTATTTTGTTCACCTTTTGGCTCAACTAAATGTTATCTAATATGTTGATATGGTGTGACATGTGGCTATAACATAATGAAACTATATGCATGACATATATTGGTACTACCATAGAGCTTAGCATGATAAATGATTATAAAGGCAAAGAATTGTGTCATCTGCGTAAACTCTGACTTACATGAACTCAAATCCTAAAACTTAATAACTTATCTTGTTATGTTTGTTTGTTTTGTTTCTTCCAGATAGTTTTGGTGTACAACAGTTCAGAGGAGCAGCTGACTGCCATCCCTGGAACAACGCTGCTCTGGCCGGGTGGAGTTTGTCCTCCCGATGTTCCCGTCTGTGGCTTCAAGAACGACAACGCCATCTGCCTCGCAAGTGAGTGGACAAAACAAGTTCACGTTGGTCAAACGTTGTTTATTTTAAACCCTGACCTTCTCATAGCCTTCAATACTGTAATATTCATTCATGGTTGGTAAATTATTAATAGTGGTGTAACGGACCGCTGTCGATCAGTGATTCGTACTGATCTCCCCTCACGGTTCTTTAAGCATGTTAACCGCGGCTTGATTACAAAGTTTAACGTTAACCATCACAGTGTAAATAAAGTTTTACTGACGATCGTTATCCTCCAATATTCAGTAAAATATGAGATCAGGACTTCATTTATGCTTTTCTAGTCTCTGATCTCTGATGTTACATTGTAAACAACCAATCTGTGTTTAAACCAACAGGAGAGCTAGTAACGTTAGCAGCACCGCTAACGGCTAACAGGAGGAGAGCTAGTAACGTTAGCAGCACCGCTAACGGCTAACAGGAGGAGAGCTAGTAACGTTAGCAGCACCGCTAACGGCTAACGAATGGAGGTTCAGTTCAGTTACATTATGATGCGTTCAGGCTCTGTTTAGTGAAAATTAGTATTGGGTGAAGGTAAATTATAACATTTTCATGATGCGTTGTAGACCAGCTGCTATAATCAAACAACAAAGGCGTCTGTATCTGACAATATGGATCATCAATGATCGGCAATAAAAACGTGATCAGTGATCTATAAAAGTAATATTTGCTCCCTTTTTTCTTTTCGTTTCTTTTCCTTTTATGATCCGTTGCACCGCGACTACTTATGTTGTATTAACTCCTTTCTCTCTTTCTCTCTCCGACAGAGACGGTTTCCATCCACCAGATGGTCTCCATCGTGATCTCCTTCATCTTCATGATGACCCTCACAGTCACCATCTTCATCTACAGGTGAGAGCTGCTGTCTGTTCTCATCGGAACATCTCAGGTGACTCCTTTAATCAAGCTCATGGTTCTTTTTTCATATCTCTTACCGCTTAAATCAAACATTTACATATATAGAAATGTTTGTAGAGGTCTCATCAGGTTTTGTCTTCACAGTTTCATTTATGTCATTTTGATATTTTTTGGCCAAATCACCTGCTTTTAATGAACTCATTCTCCTTATAATTATCCCGTCTATTGTCGGTCCCTGATCCTGAATCAGCTTTCTGGTTCTGCGAAGGAAACTCCAAACCAGCAGTGGAAGTACCAATGATGCATAATGGCCCATTTCAGAATGATATATATTCAAAAGGCTTATAGTATATTATTAACACTGCCAGGTAGCTTGTAGGCTGTGACCTCCATCAACGGATCAAGACGTCTCATCTTTATACAACCTAATAAACAGGTCTTTGTTGATAATATTTTATATCCATAATATGAATGAATATAACTAATTAAATGAATCTCTCTCTCTGTTTGTCCACCTGTCTGTCTACCTGTCTGTCTGTCTGTATGTCTGTCTCTCTCTGTCTGTCTCTCTCTCTGTCTCTCTCTCTGTCTGTCTGTCTCTCTCTGTCTGTCTCTCTCTCTGTCTGTCTCTCTCCCTCTCTGTCTCTCTCTCTGTCTCTCTCTCTCTCTGTCTGTCTCTCCCCTCTCTCTGTCTGTCTCTCTCTCTCTGTCTGTCTCTCCCTCTCTGTCTCTCTCTCTCTCTCTCTGTCTCTCTCTCTCTCTCTCTGTCTCTCTCTCTGTCTCTCTCTGTCTGTCTCTCTCTCTCTGTCTCTCTCTCTCTCTCTCCCTCTCTGTCTCTCTGCAGGAGGATGAAGTTGGAGAAGGAGCTGGTGGCTCAGCTCTGGAGGATTTCCTGGGACGACATCCAGATGAGCAACCTGGACAAGGTTCTACGCAGCGGCAGCAGACTCACACTGTCACTGGTCAGCACACACACACACACACACACACACACACACACACACACACACACACACACTGACCCTGTGTCTGTCTCCAGAGAGGATCAAACTACGGCTCCCTGATGACTGGAGATGGAAACCTGCAGGTTTTTGCAAAGACCGGATACTACAAGGTCAGTGTGCTGGTTCTCTGTTGATAAGTCAGACTGAATGTTTTTACACTTCAGATTTCATTCAAACATATATTTAGTCATCACATGATTTGGGTTTATAGTTTGAATTCAGATTAGGATCAGGATGATGTTTCAGGTTTTTTAGATCTCTCTCTTTGTGTTCCTTCAGGGAAACATCATCGCCATCAAATACACCAACAAGAAACGCATCGAGCTGAACAGGATGGTCCTGTTTGAACTCAAACATGTGAGTGTCTGATGAAGTGTGGATTTGTTGTTTATGTGTGTGTGTGTGTGTGTGTGTGTGTGTGTGTGTGTGTGTGTGTGTGTGTGTGTGTGTGTGTAGCATAAATTACTAGTTTATATTCTTTGTGTAGATGAGAGACGTTCAGAACGAACATCTGACCCGGTTCATCGGAGCGTGCATCGATCCTCCAGACACCTGTATCATCACAGAGTACTGTCCACGAGGAAGTCTGCAGGTACTCTGTCTGTCTGTCTGTCTGTCTGTCTGTCTGTCTGTCTGTCTGTCTGTCTGTCTACCTGTCTGTCTGTCTGTCTGTCTGTCTGTCTGTCTCTGTCTGTCTGTCTGTCTGTCTGTCTTCTGTCTGTCTGTCTGTCTGTCTGTCTGTTAACTGGTGTGTTTTGTGTCTTCAGGACATCCTGGAGAACGACAGCATCACTCTGGACTGGATGTTCAAATATTCTCTCATCAACGACATCGTCAAGGTTCATGTTTCATCTTCCTCTTCTGTTTTTTCAAACTCTCCTACACTGTTAATATATAATATATATATATATATATATATATATATATATATATATATATATATATATATAGTTATAAACGTCCCTCTGTCCCCCTGCAGGGCATGGTGTTCCTCCACAACAGCGTCATCTTGTCTCACGGTAAACTCAAGTCTTCTAACTGTGTGGTGGACAACCGCTTCGTCCTGAAGATCACAGACTACGGTTTGTCCAGCTTCAGATCCGAGAGCGACTCGGGGAAAGACGCTCACGCCTACTACGCCCGTGAGTCGACGTTTTTACTGCACCTCATCAGGGCACGGCTTCATCCTCCATCCTGAAACACTTTATACTTATGTCTGTTCACATTTGTGCTCCAGTTGTTCTTTTACAAACAGGAAGTGAGATACATCTACATAATGAAGAGTTTTAGTGCCGATACCAAAAGAACGTTTTGATTCTTGGCTTTGAGGAAAATATGTTTTGTTTTCTGTAGAACCTTTTTTTCAACAACAAAAGAATAAACTTTATTTAATGTTAAAGGGACAGCTCACCCCAAAATCAAACATTCAAATACTCTTCCTCTTACCTCTAGTGATGTTTATGAATCTAAATAGTTTTTCTGTTCGTTCGTAGAGATGACTCTCGTCTCTCTAATATAATAAGAGATCTTTACAGAGCTACTTTATAATATGATGCAACAAGATGCCTTCATTTTTTAAATAGATTACAAAGGAATTCTGTTTATAATCAGGAACTATCTGATCAAAGATGAAATAAAGAATATTACCAAACATTCAAAAAGTATTATGTTCAATACCCAGTTCAATAATCATCCAATTCTAATTAAAATAAATATAAACACACGTCATATTAAAGCAGTATGACCTCATATATGAACGTGGTCTCTTCCCGCTGCAGAGAGGTTGTGGATGGCTCCGGAGCTCCTCAGGATGGAGGCTCCTCCTCCTCAGGGAACTCAGAAGGGAGACGTCCACAGCTTCGGCATCATCCTCCAGGAGGTGGCGCTGCGCCGAGGAGCCTTTTTCCTGGAGGGAGACCCACTCAGCCCCAAAGGTAGGACAGGGGCACAGGGTATGTGGACTACTGGGTCTATTGATCCAGACCTTGTTCTTCCCAGATCAGGTCTCAAATTGTTTAAAATCAAACTTATGCAGATCAGGTTTGGCCGTTTTTGTTTTGGATGGGGGTCCTGAAGTTTGGATCTGTGGACGCTGACCTCACCACCTGTGGAACTTTTATCTGGTCCTGGACCAGTCTCAGTTTAGTCCTGATCCTCTATAGACCTCCATCAGTAAACAGACCATCAGAGAGAAGACCGTCTGTTTCTATAAAGTTATTCTTAAAGCTCGTCATCGGAGCCACCGGGTCGGATTCTGGAGAAACCAGATGAGATCATGAAGGTTCACCAGAAACTCCTTCAGATCAGACTCCAGCAGAGACCAGTCCACCGTGGACAGACCCAGATCCAGCAGAGACCAGTCCACCGTGGACAGACCCAGATCCAGTAGAGACCAGTCCACCGTGGACAGACCCAGATCCAGCAGAGACCAGTCCACCGTGGACAGACCCAGATCCAGCAGAGACCAGTCCACCGTGGACAGACCCAGATCCAGCAGAGACCAGTCCACCGTGGACAGACCCAGATCCAGGAGAAGTCTGAGTCTGGTGATCATCTCTACTGATGATTGTTAAATGAACTTGTGACCTTTACAGACCTGAACAACATCAACAAGCCTGTTTGTTGAAACTTTACTGCGGTCATGACAGAAACCTGCTGAACTCGTTTCTGAAGTACGTTAATAATAAATATAACAGACCAATCTAATAATTACAGCAATCAACATATAAATACTACATTATCGTCCTGTTTCATGCAGAAGATATAACTAGAAAAATTCAATAAATAGGCTGAACAAACAGAACCTAGAGAAACACATATTCTTGGCTTTTCCACATGCTGACAACAGGAAACCGTCTCTCCAGGAATCAACCAGACATTTAAATAATTATCCAAGAACCTTAAAGGATTTGTTAGTTTTTCCGTCCAAACCACAGAATCAGAAACCACTTGATCCTGAAGAGGATCAAGTGGTTTCCTTTCTTTTTGGGGGGAAAATGTCCTTCAACTGAAACCCAGATCTGAAGGAAAGATTAGGATGATTTCCAAAGAACAAACTAAATCAGATCTGTTTTCCCGCCAACAAACATGCGATCGGTGAAGGAAGTCAGATCAGATCATGCTGGATGTTTCTTTCTTTCTGTCTACATGTGATTCACCCTCATTCAAACTCTGGACTGGATGTTGGATGTAAGACTGTTTGTCCTCAGAGAAGCAGCCTGGTCGTCTTCCATCAGTAATTAAAAAAGACTTTAACATTTCAGCTCGTAGACCAGTGCATAGGAAAATGAAATCCTATGAAAAAAGGAGGAATTCATAATTGTATTAGAGACACAATGTTTTGGTTCATGGACACAATGAGCACATCTTTATACCGGAGCAACGACCGTTAAAAAAGGAGAACAAATCCCAAACACCTGAGACAACAACCATGAAAACAGAATCTGTTCCACTCAAATTATTATAGGAAAAAAAAGAGACAATTATTTTTTCCTATAAAAGATCAAGATTCATTATTAAATTCTAAAACAGAAAAGGAAGTAAAAAAAAGCAGATGGAAAAAATAACCAGTCCACATTCATATCCAAACTGGAAATATTCACCCTTAAAGAAAAATACTAAATCAATCATAAAGACAAGGACAATAGAATAAATGATTGTAAAGGAAATATGAAGTTAATAGTCTAATTTTTCTTCAAAATATCAAGTCAGTGTTTCAATTAAAATTTAAATACTAGAGAAGACAAACTTGAAAATATCTAGTAAATAGCAAAACAACACAAATAAATGATTTGAATAACAAATAATTCTATTGATGAAACACAAAGATTTTAAAATATCTAACCATGAACATTTTTCTAAAATATCAGACAAGCAGCTTTGTTTTAATTTAGTATGTTTCTGCCTCGTTAGTGAAATTAATTATGTTGAGTCTGGAAACCGCTGCAGTGTTCACTGATCGATCACGTAGACAGGAAGAGGAGAGAGCGACGGAGAACAACAGAACGGGGGATGAAGAGGAGGAGGAGGAGGAGGAGAGAGAGGAGATGAGGAGGAGGAGGAGGAGGAGGAGGAGGATGAGGAGGAGGAAAGGGGAACATTTGCATGTTGTCCGACTGGTTTCCAGCTGAAGACTTGGGTCGTCCAGCGTTCTTCCTCCTCTCCCGTTTTCCTTCCAGGACTTGAAGCGTGGAACGTCTTCACAGCTGAACGCTGCCAAAGCCTCGTTATTTAAAACAGGCTCGTGGTTGAAATCCTCAAAGTTGACATGGAAACGTTTTCAGTTTCCAAACCACAGAGGACAGAGAGACGGAGAGACAGATACAGATGAAGTGTGTTTCTAGGAATTATGGGGGAAAAGGATTTCACCTACAACTCAGCATTAATATCTAGATTGAGAGTTAGTCTGCAAACTTTGGCCTTAAATCTAATCACTAATGTTTTATCCTCAAATGGAAAAATAATGTGCTAACGTAAATAAAGAATATATATATATATATATATATATATATATATATATATATATATATATATATATATATATACTGTGAACAATTACATCTTTATCACTATTTTTACACATTGCATCCTATGAAAGCGATGTCTGTTTGACTCATGGATGAACTGATTGGAACTTGGTAGTCAAAGGTCAAAGGTCACTGTGACCTCACGTCCAACCCGTTCTCGTAAAATGCGATATCTCAGGAACGCCTCGAGCCAAACTCTTTAAATCGGGCGCAAACATCCACTTGGACTCAAAGATGAACTCCTTATAATTTGGAAGTCCAAAGGTCAAAGGTCACTGTGAACAGTTATGTCAAAATTTGCACAAATGTCGAATAGATTTCAGACAAACATGGATGTAAACTGACTCCTGACTGGCTGGTGGAGGCAAAGAACCGCACTAGTTATTCTAGTTACATATTTTTATTGTAAATTTCTACTTTATTTTTGTTATTCTATTTTTGCCGTACTTATTTTCTCTTTCTTTGTTTATTTTGAGCGTTATGCATCAAAACACCAAGGCGTATTCCTTGTATGTGAAAATGAGTTGTAAAAGGTTATTGTCAGTACTTGTTCTTACAAGTATGAAATACTTTGAATGGGTCCTGCAGTTGCTTTTTAATATATTTTATTCCATAATGTTTATGGAATTAATTAAAGTCTGTTTTTCGTGGCAATTAAAATAAGGGAGATCTCTTCATAAGAAAACAATCTTATTATTTATGTCCACGTTTGTTATTTCAGACTGGTTGATAATGAACAGCTTTTTCTACTTTCTTTCTTTTGGCGGCTTCATCCAATAAACTGTCTCCAGTTTGGCTTCTTTCCCTCACATTTTCAACACATTGTTTAATAACCACTCATCCGTGTATTTGTGGTCGCTCCTCCAAACACTGAAAGCCATCTGAACCATCTCTATTCGCTGAACCGTGACATGCGGCTGAAAGCTCAGACGGGATGGAATCTGTTCATGCCACGTTTTTTCAAAGTAAACTGAATTGTGTTTTCATCGTCCTCCTCCTCTGCAGAGATCGTGGACCGGGTGGTTCTGGGCGAGTGGCCCTGCCTCAGACCGACCATCGACCCCCAGAGTCACAGTCCTGAGCTGGGTCAGCTGATGCAGCGCTGCTGGGCCGAGGAGCCCACGGAGAGACCGGAGTTCAACCACATCCGCCTGCTGCTGAGAAAACAGAACAAGTGAGCGATGTTACCGAGGGAATAACTGGACTTAATCAATATATTCAGTATAGATCTTACAGGCCATAATAGATATGTGCATTTCAAATGAAAGCAAAGCAACATGCTTAGTTATAAGATAAGATATGATGACGTAAAATAAGATAAAATAACGCATAGTGAGAGATGATGTGGCTCAGAAGGTAGAGTGGGTTGCCCCTCAATCAGAAGCTCGGCGGTTTGAACCCCTGCCATCAGTGTATGAATGGATGTCAATGGGGATATAAGACTAGAAAAGGGTAAGGTAAAATAGAACTTTATTAATCCAGAAGAAAAATCTTGTGCAAGAGTTTGATCATATTGATATTGAAAAGTAATAAAGTGATATTGCCCTTCATATTAAATGTAATACTGGACAGTTTGTGGATCTCTGTTTGCCCATTGGCTCCTACTGAAGATGTAAATATTTAAGAGCAACAAATATATTGAAACATTAACCAAGTTTTTTATCAAATAAAAACTACAGTGTGTGACTGTTTTGTGTGTGTGTGTGTGTGTGTGTGTGTGTGTGTGTGTGTGTGTGTGTGTGTGTGTGTGTGTGTGTGTTTAGGGAGTCGAGGACCAACATCCTGGACAACCTTCTGTCCCGGATGGAGCAGTACGCCAACAACCTGGAGGAACTGGTGGAGGAACGAACACAAGCTTATCACGAGGAGAAACGCAAGGCTGAAGCACTCCTTTACCAGATACTACCACAGTGAGCACTGCCGACACTGCGACAGTCCAACTGTGTATTTGTCACAAAAAAGAAGTCATAGTATAGAATGTCGAAAAAAAAGTCTGATTGAGTCTGTCATAAAAAGTCTAAACAGTTGAAGTATATTATGAGGAAGTAAAAAAAGGTCACAGTATAGTCTGTCATTAAAATGCTTCTCCCCCCCCTCCCCCCTCAGCTCAGTGGCGGAGCAGCTGAAGCGAGGTGAGACGGTTCAGGCGGAGGCCTTTGACTCCGTCACCATCTACTTCAGTGACATCGTGGGTTTCACAGCCATCTCTGCAGAGAGCACGCCGATGCAGGTGAGTCTGTGACATCACACATTTAATGAACATGAACAGAGAGATCGGTCCCTGCAGTGAAGCTAACAGCTGAGTGTTGTGACTCTGCAGGTGGTGACTCTGCTCAACGACCTCTACACCTGTTTTGACGCCATCATCGACAACTTTGATGTTTACAAGGTGACGAAATCAACACAAACTGTTTCACTTTGTTAGAAATGTTCACCAGAACAGAACGGGTTAAAAAAGAGGAATCAGCTCTTTGGACTTTAAATGAAAGACTATTGATCCAAAGGGATCAAAGTATTTGCTGCTGTTAACTGCAGATTAAATATGTTTTTTTATTACCAGGTGTAAACATCCACAAATATCAAACAAAAGGAACCAGTATGTGTTAAAAACACATTAACATTTTACTGGAATAAATTAGACTTGTGAGCAGGGGCGGACTGGCCATCGGGAATACCGGGGACATCCCCGGTGGGCCGATGGCCCAAAATATAAACCTCCGGCCCATCGCTTTATACCGGCCCACGCCCATCATCGCATCAGCCCTACAATGGTTAAGACAGCGGCACAAGCGTAATTTTCTCCAAGAGCTATACCTAGTAATCGCACTGACTGCTTTTATACTGCTACTAATCGGTCTTCACACTCATGGTGACTATTTTTCGATTTTTTTTTTAAGTGTCTTCTAATATGTGTTTTACAGACTTCGGAAGTCCAAAGTAAGAAAAGATCTCCACCTTATTAATAAACACCTCTAAATTGGTTCTTACACAGCCGAAGTGTTCTCAGCTGTGCGGATTGGTAGAGAATTTGGATTTGCATACATACACGCAACGCGGCACCCAGTTCTACGCATGCGCTCAACCCATGAGGCCCAGCTCTTCGTTGCCTCTTCCAAACTCTTGTTTTAGGTGTTATTAAATATCACTCACTCTAGCTTATATTATATTTTATTTATTTTGTGCCCTTTCCTTTTATTGTTTATTTATAGCACATTGAGTTGCATAAAAAAAAAAAATGAAAAAAGTTGCCTTTCCTTGCCTTGCGTCATTCTCTAGCAGACGAAGTTTTTGAGAGTGAGAGAGCATGTCGGCACCAAAACGAAAAGGTGGAGCTGAAAAGCTAAGAGATAAAAAGAAAAAATGTCTGGAGGAAGGTGCCTCAAAACATTTAAAAATATCAAATTTCTTTGGAAAACCACCGACTGGTGACAGTGAAAAGGTAAGATGACGTTGACCTTGCCAAATGTGAGCTTTCTATTCGCAGATGAGTAACGTTAAAACAGCTAGCCTTGCATATCAGACCGTTATGATCTGGTAAAATAAGCAAGCTGGTGTTGTTGTCAACATCTAGATTATCTATTTTAACATGTTAGCCGTAGTCACTGGCTTACAATCGATGAAGCAAGCTATCCATGGTGGTGTTGTAACTTACTGTTTTGTTATGCACCTTCAGCACCATTTACACACAAACAATCACACACCCAGCATGCAACACTACTGATACCACTGATGTTCACACCCCATCGTATGTTCTGTTCTGTTCATTTCTAATATATTGTTCATACTAATTCTACCCTCTGATTCCAGTTTCTTTATTGTGTGGTCTTTCTCTGCTGACATTCATTCCTTAAGGCTTTGTAGTTATACTTGTATAACCATCTGATACTAGCCAAGAGTTAAGCATATTCATCTAGCAAACTATACCTACCTTGGAGTGTTACAATAGCCAATAATCATTTTATTCCATGTGTCCATCCAGGCAAATTGGTGGATCCAAATGTTATTAAAAAACAAACATACATATATGATGTAATTTCTTTGTAATCATCCAAAATAATGTTAAGTGTATGGGTATTTTTCCCAGAAGGCCACTGACTGTTCGATACGCGCGATCCATTGAGTGGGCAACGCGGCGTGTACTTAGTGGGCCCGCGCCGTGTATTGAGTGGGCCGGTCTGACAGAAACTCCCGGGCCACTTTTTAGTCCGCCCCTGCTTTGGCTTGAAAGCTCGAAAGACAATCACAATATGAACATCAGCTTGTTTATCAATGTATGAATATATATTTAAAAAATATATAGTATGTCATAAAATATAGAAATAGTTACATTTCTCATAAAAAAGTTTGTTATAAGGTAAAGAAATCATATAATATGTCATAAAAAGTGAATATTTTTTGTATGTAAGTATGTCATAACAAAATTAGTGTAGTGTAAAAAGTAAAGTAAAAGTCATAGTACAGTATTTGTAAACTAGAAACAAATAATTGAACTTTTTTAAAGATGTTAAAGATGAACATCAACTCGATTATAAAAGTATAAATATATGTAAAATTATATGGAAAAAATATAGCCAGTGTAAAAGTACATGTACTGCAGTAACATCTCTTTAAATACTGATATCTCGATGTGACATTATTAGCAGCCTGTTACTGTTATAGAGACTTTAACTACTACGGAAATCTGCAAAGTAAATAAATGTAGCCCAGAAAAAAGTTTAATATTTCTATCTCTGAGATGTCGTGGAGCAGAAATATAACACAGAGTAAAATAGAAAACCTCAAGCAAAGTATAACCCCCCCCCAGGTGGAGACCATCGGCGACGCCTACATGGTGGTGTCGGGGCTGCCGGTGAGGAACGGGAATCTACACGGCAGAGAGATCGCCCGCATGGCGCTCGCCCTGCTGGACGCCGTCCGCACGTTCAAGATCTGCCACCGATCGGAGCAGCAGCTGAAACTGAGGATAGGAATCCACAGCGGTGAGAGTACACACACCAATATCTACACTATACAACAGTTAAACACAGGAAATGCTGTGGAACACAATAATACATAATCATTCTTAGCTGCTGCAATAATAAACAATACATCATTAACATGCTGAAACATTAAATAGGGGTCATTAATTAGCAGCAGTCGGGTATAAATGATAAATAACCTAATAGTGGACTGGTGGACTAGTCGACTGGTGGACTAGTTGATTTGGACTAGTTGATTGGTGGACTAGTTGATTGGTGGACCAGTTGATTGGTGGACTAGTCGATTGGTGGACTAGTCGACTGGTGGACTAGTCGATTGGTGGACTAGTAAATTGGTGGACTAGTCGATTGGTGGACTAGTAAATTGGTGGACTAGTCGATTGGTGGACTAGTCGACTGGTGGACTAGTCGACTGGTGGACTCATAGACTGGTGGACTAGTCGACTGGTGGACTAGTTGATTGGGGACCAGTCGATTGGTGGACCAGTCGATTGGTGGACCAGTTGATTGGTGGACTAGTCGATTGGTGGACTAGTAAATTGGTGGACTAGTCGATTGGTGGACTAGTCGACTGGTGGACTAGTTGATTAGGGGACCAGTCGATTGGTGGACCAGTCGATTGGTGGACTAGTCGATTGGTGGACTAGTAAATTGGTGGACTAGTTGATTGGTGGACTAGTCGACTGGTGGACTAGTAGATTGGTGGACCAGTCGTTTGGTGGACTAGTGGATTGGAGGACTTATCGATCACTGCATTACATCTGATACTAAAATGTCTTGGAGCTCCACCTCCTGACGGATGCATTAACTTCCTGTGTTTCAGGTCCGGTGTGCGCCGGCGTTGTGGGTCTGAAGATGCCTCGTTACTGTTTGTTCGGAGACACCGTCAACACGTCGTCTCGTATGGAGTCCAGCGGAGAAGGTCAGAACTCCACAGACAACAAAAGACAGTGAACGCACCGTCTGCTAACAGCTAACGAGTCTCAATAAATAATGAAAGATGAACTAGATTTATTGTTCTGTTGATGAAAAGTCTGAAAGACAAATAAATGACATCTAATTCTTCATGAGCACCGAAACACTGGTGATGATTTAACTGGGAGATTCACAACCATTACAGAATGAATGCTAACCAGCTGGTTTAAACTGGTTCCAGTATAACTACCAGAAGTTTTATTACGTCTTTAACGTTCCCGTGTTTGTTCGTGCAGCGCTGAAGATTCACGTGTCGGCGGCGACTCGTGACGTCCTGATGGAGTTCAACTGCTTCCAGCTGGAGCGCAGAGGAGACATCGACGTCAAGGGCAAAGGAAAGATGACCACCTATTGGCTGCTGGGAGAGAGCGACAGCCAATGAGAGGACAGCGTAGACGGGAGGACAACGGAGGACAGAGAGACAAGGAGGAAACGAGGGGACAGGGACGAGGAAAGGAAACTGTAAGAGGTAGAGAAGGAAACGAAGTGAAAGTAGAGAAGGAACCTCCACAGACGTCTCACCTCCTCGTCGTCCCGTCAGACGACTCCTCACTTCCTGTTTGGTTCTCACTTCTGAACAAAAGAAAACATTCACCACGCACACGTACGAATAAAAAAAGACCTGTTAAAGTGTGAATGAAAGAGTGAATAAAAAACACAGAAGTGGAACGATGACGGAGGAAAAACCTGGTCTGGATCCTGCAGGATCAGGAGCACCGTGTAAATGAAAGAACCAGAATATTTACTTTATATTGTGAGTTCCAGATTCTGTATGTTTATGTTTTTATAGAGAAAATAAGAACCTCAAAGGTTCAGCAGATTGTCTTCTTTATTTAGTTGCTCCACTGTTGACGGTCCGGGATCAGGCTCTTTAACGGAGGCGGGGGAGTAAACCAGACGTTTATTTGCCAAAACAAGTAAAGCTTCGTTTAAACACACAAAGGTGTTCAAGCTCGAAGCGCTGTTTGTTAATTATTCTCCTAAACACCAGAGGACATACGAACAACATGAACCCTGAAGAATCAATAAGACAACGAGTGTAACCGACAAAACGCCATCATGCTCCACAATGAGGAGTGATGGTAATTATCTATAAACTCATATCTCATATTCATGGCCTACTTCATTGCCTTTGTACAAGAACTGTAAAGAAAGAAGTCAAGTATTAATTATAATTAAACAAAGGTGGAACATCCTGTAAACTATTTGATTTAGATTTAATAAGACCTCCTTTTACTAAAACATCTGAAAACTAATTTGTGATATCATGTTTATAGTGTTTTTATCAGTGAATATTTAGTTATTTGAGTTGTACACTAAGAGAATGTGTCAGCAGCGATGTCGTGTTTTTTTTGCGTGCTAACGTCACCGCTAACGAGAATAAACGAGCCTTCAGTCCCGATCCCAACGTCCTCCATCAGACTGTAGTTTAGTTCTGAGTGTTTGAGTCTCTCTCTGAACACTTTTAGTAACATTTCTGCAGACTTTGGCTGTGGAAATTACCCACAATTCATAGCAATGTGACGTTGAACACGGAGGTTACCAGGGGAGAGATAAAGAAAACGTAAACAAAGGCAAATTAAATGTACACAAAAAAACATTAAATATTTATGATGGAACATAAAAACACCTTAAATCAGATGTTTATTTCACAACTGGTTTATTCAGAAATAATTTTCTTTCTTATCTTATTGAATTTTGATAAAAAATATATATATATATTTGACAATTACCTCTCGTCTCGTGAGGTAAGAGCCTGGATAAATAACGGAAGACAAACAGTTTCCCGAGTCTTTAAGGGGACGTTGGTGTTGGACCGTTGTCGTCGTCGTCCTTCAAGTTATTTTTCTTTTGTAAAACTGAAAAAAACATTTTACTGCCAAACAGTGGACTCATTACTGCCCCCTGAGGCCGGAGAACTAAAACACACCTCTGGTGCCGGACGGTTAGTGAGACAAAGAGCTCGTTCCACATTTAGAAACATGAGATTCATCTCAAGGGTTTAAAAAGACGAAAAACCTGAAGAAGACGACGTATTAGTTGTTTTTTGCAAATGTCCCGACCTCCGTTAAAGAGCAGCATAAAGACGCTTTTGTTTTTGTTCTTGTCTTTAGGAGTCAGAGCTTTAATCAGATGAACTGCGGCTCATTAAATTTGCAGTATTTTCCACTGAACTCGCTAAACGATGGCTCACTCTGCAAAGTTACGTAATCCCAAAAAACTCAAATCTTTTATTACCTGGGAGCTTTTGGAAATATGAAGTCGTCTGTAAATACACAAATGTTTGATCTTTTTGTTTTTAAATAAAAAGTCGTAATTACATGAAAGTTTTTTGTTTTGAAATTCAAAGAAGGAAAATCCAACAGTTTATGTTCAGACGTGCAGAGAGAAGGGGATCAAACCTGTGATGTCTCAGTTATAAAAGATATATTCACATATATTTAATGACAACAATGGACTGAAACATCCGGAGCAGCCGATGGGACGAAGGTCACCGAGCTCTTCAAAGATTCATGAACTGAAGAAAACCTCAGAATGTGTCTGAACGTTTGAAAAACCTGCAGATATTTTTATAGAGACGTTACATGTTAGATTTATGGAGATTATGATCACGTCTGTTCATCATAAACCTGTTATCATTTCAAAAGAGTCAGACTGTTTATTTTGTGTCGTTAATAACTTTGTGACTCGTTTTCACTTCATGTTGCACTTTAGCGTCTCCGCTTTAACACTAAAGGTCAGAACGTTCGTCTTGAACGACCTCAATAAAGTTCTGATCAGAGACGTTTGTTTGACCGCCTGAAATATAAAAATCTGATTTTGTTTGTTAACGTTTTGAAAAAGCATTTAGTGAAATATTTAAAGTGACAGTGAGGTACTTTAAACTGGTCCTGAACCAGTATCAGTTTAGTCCTGATCCTCTATAGACCTCCATCAGGAAACAAGACCATCAGAGAGAAGATCGTCTGTTTCTATAAAGTTATTCTTAAAGCTCGTCATCGGAGGAGAGGAGAGAAAGGAGATAGGAGACAAGGGTAGAGATAAGAGAGGATGGGGAAGGAGAGAGGAGAGGAATAAGAAAGAAAAGGAGAGGAGGAGAGATGAGAAGTGGGAGAGGAGAGAGGATGGGGAAGGAGAGGAGGAAGGAAAAGGAGAGATGAGGAGATTAGGAGAGAGGAGACGAGCAGGAGGCTTGGAGAGGAGTAGACGGGAGAGGATGAAGGAGGAGAGGATGAGGGAGGAAAGCGGAAGAGGAGCAGAAAGGAGGAGTGGAGGAGAGAAGGAGGAGGGATGGGAGGAACAGGAGAACCAGAACCAGGACTGAGTGGGTCAGACTGTCGGACCCTGCTGCAGTAAAATGAGGTTTTCTAAAGGGAGTCTGGTGCTCGGATACAGTACCACTTTAGTCCACAGGGGGCGCCAGAATCAACACTAAGTGAAAGTATTTCGTAGTAACTTTAAGAACAATTGTGAGGCTCTTGTACTTTGGCGTATTTTTCTATTTTCTGCTACTTCATACTTTTACTCCACCAGTTGTTTGATAACCTGAAAAGGATATAAAGTCATTAAAATGAGCTCCACCTTTAAAGTGATGAAAACATTAATGCATCATTTATTATAATACATTAACATAATATACATTATTCTACATAATGAGTACTTTTAAGTCAATTTTGATGCTGATACTTTTGCATAAGTAAAATTTTAAAAAGGTATTTTTTCTGTAACTGTATAAGAGTATTTCTACACTGTGGTATTGTACTTTTACTTCAGTAAAATATCTGAATACTTCTGCTGGTAGGTAGCCATGGAACAAAACAAGAATAATTAACTTTTTTTAAATAATGCACACCATGAAATATTTTTCAGACCACATTCAGACAATTTTGTTCAAAAAAGTCACAATTTTAATCTTCAGAAGGTAAATTATTATCACAATTCCTTTGAGGATTTAAATTGTAAATTAATGTTTGAAAGAGAAAAACAAAACAAAATAATGAGTTAATCAAAAATAGCTTCACTAGTTAGAAACATATGTACAAACCTTAATCCAGACATGTTAATTAAAGACTTTCTCCTGCTGCCGAAACACGACGAGTTAAAGTCGACGAACTTTACACAAAGAAAAAAAACGACATTTGAGTTTCTGAAAGTTTAGAAAAATAAAAGTTCAATGTTTTTATCGTCTTTTTTCTCATGAGTCTGCCTGAAAACGTTAAACTTGTTGATGACGAACTCTAATCTGAAAATCTATTCACAACGCACACATTAATAAAAAAAAACAATCATGTAGAAAACTATGAAAAACAAACTTGATATGAAACTAATGAAAATCTTTTTCCTGTGATGTTGAACTTCATTCTTCAGATCTTCATGTGATGAGCTGTGAGGAAACATTTAGAGAAAAATCAAGAGATAATAATTATTATTATTATTATATTAATAATAACAACAGAAGACTTTTGTGTGTAAGATGACAAGGAAATAAAATATTGTATTTTTATTGATAAACATTATTAGTGTTAATGATGTGTTATACTCTTAGAGCTAGTGTTAGGAAGTTAAACATCATAATTCATCTCTAATATCTATTTTATATTAATGTGAAAACATCTCCTTCAAACTGCTGGATTTATTCTAGTTCATCACCAACACTACATTTTACAGATTACATTGAACACATCATCATGTACCTGAACCTCATTGTTAACTTTGTCAGTTTCTTCACCTTTACCGCCCTCTGCTGGAGAACAGCAGGAACTACATAAATCATAAAAATCACTCAGCAGCAATTAAATGTTTTCTTTATTTTTGCATGAGATGTTTTTAATCATGTAACTAATCATTTAATCAAAACTGTTCTTCTAAAGCGAGGTCTCCAAAAATATCTAATTTAATGCAGCCAACCGTCTAAAACCAAACAACTCGTTCAATTATAACGTTATCATGATGTGTTCAATGTAATCTGGTAAAATGTTGTATATCATAAACTAAAAACACTGTTTGTGTGTGTGTGTGTGTGTGTGTGTGTGCGTGTGTGTGTGTGTGTGTGTGTGTGTGCGCTCACAGATTTGACGGTCTGTTTGATGTAATCCTTCTTGTTGGTCAGGTCGTGGTCGGGGAACGTGTCAAACACCTGAAAACAACAAAAGACTCATTAAGAAAATAAATACACTAAAATATAAAAACATATCACGGTCATCTGGGAGTAAAGAGGAGGAGTAAAGAGGAGGAGTAAAGAGGAGGAGTAAAGAGGAGGAGTAAAGAGGAGGAAAGAGGAGGAGTAGAGGGGAGGAGTAAAGAGGAGGAGTAAAGAGGGGGAGTAGAGGGGAGGAGTAAAGAGGGGGAGTAGAGGGGAGGAGTAAAGAGGGGGAGTAAAGAGGAGGAGTAGAGGGGAGGAGTAAAGAGGGGGAGTAAAGAGGAGGAGTAGAGGAGGAGTAGAGGGGAAAGAGGGAGGAGTAGGGGGAGTAGAGGGGGAGGAGGAGTAAAGAGGGGGAGTAGAGGGGAGGAGTAAAGAGGGGGAGTAAAGAGGAGGAGTAGAGGAGGAGTAAAGAGGAGGAGTAGAGAGGAGGAGTAGAGAGGAGGAGTAGAGGGGAGGAGTAAAGAGGAGGAGTAAAGAGGGGGAGGAGTAGGAAGAGGAGGAGTAAAGGGAGGAGGAGGAGTAGAGGGAGAGAGTAGAGGGGGAGAGGAGGAGTAGACAAGGGGGAGTAAAGAGGGGAGAGGGGAGGAGTAAAGAGGAGGAGTAGAGGAGGAGGAGGAGTAGAGGGGGAGGAGGAGTAAAGAGGGGAGTAAAGAGGAGGAGTAGGAGGAGTAGAGAGGGAGGAGTAAAGAGGAGGAGTAGAGAGGAGGAGTAGAGAGGAGGAGTAGAGGGGGTCTCCTCACCCTCTGGCAGATCTGCTTCATGGTCATCTCCTCCAGGTCGGCCTCCTTCAGCAGACTCTGAACCGTCTCCTTCAGCTGGTCGTCACTCGGACTCTTCTTGATCATCTTGATGAGCGGCTCGTCATCGTCAGAACTGTCCTCTGCTGAAGGTCATTAATAAACAACAACGACGACGACAACACAAAGACAACAACAACACAAAGACAACAACAACAACACAAAGACAACAACACAAAGACAACAACAACGACAACACAAAGACAACAACAACAACACAAAGACAACAAAGACAACAACAACACAAAGACAACAAAACGACAAACAAACAAAGTTTGAAGTCTGATGTGTATATGGAGAAGAGGAAGAAACAACACAAAGACAACAAAGACAACAAAGACAACAACAACACAAAGACAACAAAGACGACACAAAGACAACAACAACACAAAGACAACGACAACACAAAGACAACAACAACAACACAAAGACAACAAAGACAACAACAACACAAAGACAACAAAACAACAACACAAAGACAACAACAACACAAAGACAACAACAACACAAAGACAACAACAACAACAACACAAAGACAACAACAACAACACAAAGACAACAACAACAACACAAAGACAACACAAAGACAACAACAACACAAAGACAACACAAAGACAACAACAACAACACAAAGACAACACAAAGACAACAACAACAACACAAAGACAACGACAACACAAAGACAACAACGACAACACAAAGACAACACAAAGACAACAACAACACAAAGACAACAACAACAACACAAAGACAACACAAAGACAACAACAACAACACAAAGACAACAACAACAACACAAAGACAACACAAAGACAACAACAAAGACGACAACAACAAACACAACAACAACACAAACACAACAACAACACAAAGACAACAACAACAACACAAAGACAACAACAACAACAACACAAAGACAAGCAGGGAGGAATGAGGGGGGGGGGGAAACAGTCTCATTAGATTTAAACCTACTAAGATTCTTCAGGGTTTAAAATTCACCAAAACAAGAGTTTCTACAATAAAAACACAAATGTATATTTTATGTAAATACATTTATATTCATTTATTTAATTATTGTTTTTTCTAAATGCAATACATTTTTCAGTTTTATTCATATGCTGACATTTCCAGTTGTTGCTCTGTACAAACATGTTATTCTGTTACTATTTTTATTCATTTATGTTATCTATTTTTATCTTTTAGCACTCTGAGCTACATAGTCTGTATGAAATGTGCTTTATAAATAAAGATTATTATTATTAATTATAGCCTCACAATCAGCAGAAGCTCACGTTTAAATTCAGGTTATTACAGACTTTTAAACAAAGAAAAGGAGAATTTTAAGGTCAAACTAATAGTTTAATGCCTCAGATATTATGAGATTTTGTGTCATTGTGCATCATATTTTGATATTCCAGCAGCTTGTGATCAGGTGTTTGTAGGTTATAGACATGAACGGGGATGACACAGCAAAAGTCTCAACCACTCACACAAAAAAAGGAATAACAAACAGCAGAATCTTCATATTGAACTGCCAAATCTGATTAACATGAAATACAGATCTAGATTCGGGGTAAAACACTTCAGACTTTAAAGACATCCTGACAGCAATAAAAATGGGCAATGTAAAGAATTGTAAACCTGTTTTTCTGAACTTTCGTTCTTTTGGTCACATGATCAAAATGAATCAAAGGTTTTGACATAAACTGAAGCATCATGAAGCTAATTTCAAATCACAGTCATCAGTATAGCTTTAAAGACAAATAATAATAATAATAATAATAATATTTATCTGTGAGCTCACCTGTGTTTGTGTTGTTTTTGCTGTTGCTGCTGCTGTCGGCCTTCTTGGTTTTGGCGGCAGGTTTGGCCGGAGCAGACTTCTTCTTTTTGGGCTGAAAAACAAAAAATATAAACGTCAGCATAAACATCATCACAAGAATTCTGAGAGACGAACTTCACAAAGATTTGAAGTTATTACGAGGAACTTTCTTTTTGTGTTGATTCTGGCGTCCCCTGTGGACTAAAGTGGCACTGCAGCTGAGCACCAGAGTCCCTTTAGAAAACCTCTCATTTTACTGCCCTTCCCTCTCTCCTCCTTCATCCTCTCCTTTTTACTCCTCTCTAATCCTTTCTCCCTCTCTCCTCCTCTGCTCTCTCTTTCCTCCCCATCCTCTCCTCGCCCTCTCATCTCTTTCCTCTCCTCTCTCCTCCTTCATCCTCATCCCTCCTGCTCCTCTCCTCCCTACTCGTCTCCTCTCTCTCCTCCCTCATCTCCTCTCTTCCCCTTTCCTTTCCATCTCCTCTCTGATGGTCTGGTTTACTGATGGAGGTCTATAGAGGATCAGGACTAAACTGAGACTGGTTCAGGACCAGATAGAAGTTCCTCACAGTTACTTGAGAAAAACTGTCGTATCAGAAAGAAAAAACAGGACAAACAGGGTGTAATTAAGAATAAAGCTTATGTGTTTCATTTGATCAATTTACATTCAATTCTCTTCCTTGGTGACCATTTTAAACCATCATTCATTTAGTTTCTACCTTCTCCTCAGCTTCACTGTCGGCGTCAGACTCCGACTCCTCTGAAACCTCCTTCTTGGCTCTCTTCTTAGGAGGACCCGTCTTCTTCGTTGGTGTCCTCGGTCTCTTCATCGGAGCAGATTTCTTTGAAGCCGACTTCCCTCTGCTGGACTTTGATTTGGGAGACTGGAACGAAAATGTTTGTGGATTAAAAAACTGAAACTACAGTTGAATGAAAACCAGAAGTTTGTTTGTACCGGAGTAACAAATAAACCCTCACAGGTTCAGGAGGAAACAGCAGCAGTTTATCACAACATCTGGACAACAAGCAGAACATCTGTCTGCACAAATGATCAGTGTTCTACTGATTGGAGATCAGCCGTCCATCCTCGATAGTCTGATCAAAAGAACAGGATCATCAATGAAAGATAATCACTGAGATAACTGATCAGCTGAGAATGTGTTTTAAACATTTAAGAACTTCTTTTATTGCTGCTCATTAAGACTTTTGTTTACATACAAGAATAATAAAGAAATGTTGATTCTTTTCTGAATGAATTGTCTTTTTCTCCCACAAAAGAATCAAAAAGAACCGATAAGAGTATTGATAAGAGTACTAGTATTGAATAAATGATGATGCCCATCCCTAATAACAGTGGAGTAGAGCAGAAATTTATCCCTTAACAGTGGAGTAGAGCAGAAATTTTTTTTTTTTTTTTTTTTTTACAGGATCTCGTTCGTGCAAACTGTATATTTAAAATAAGAGAATAGAATAAAGTTATTTTTATGAAATATGACTTTTATAGTTTGATTTAGTTGCTCTTTCTTGATTTGAAGCATTTGTCAAAGATGATGTGTTCAAAGACCATCTGAAAGTTGAAAACTCAACAAAAACATATGTTTTTTTACAGGTTCTGGCTCTGATAAACGGTGAACTTTATGGCTTTTCTTTAAAGAAAACATGCTTTGCAATCTCAGCAAGTTTTGGTTTTGAGTAATAAATGATCACAATCGTTGGCGATACATTTTCTGTTCATCACTTCTCTCTCAATCCAAAAAGATTTGGGCTCACCTCATCATCATCTTCCTCCTCCTCTTCTTCCTCCTCCTCCTCCTCCTCTTCAGACTCCTCAGACTTGTCGGTCCGGTCGTCCTCTCTCTCCGACCGTTTGTCCTCCGTGTCCGACCCCTCGGCCTCCGCTGAAGCTCCGGCCTTCTCATCTTCCTCGTCGCTGCTGGAGTCCATGACGATGGCTTTGGACTTGCTTCCCGTTTTGGATTTCTTGGGGCTGGAGGACGAGCTCCTGGGTTTGGGTTTGCTCTTCTTGGTGTTGGGCTTCGAGTCGTCGCCGGACAGCTTCTTCTTCGATTTCCTCTTCTTCTTCACGGGGAGACGCTGACGAGGACGGAGAGGAAACATTTCTCTATTCAAACTAGTTCAATCATCTCTAGAAGAACAGGAACGGCGCTCAACATCTGGGACAATAATGAGATGAGACTGAGAGTAAAGCGGCGATGAATCAGAGCCCCTGAACTCGCCGCTCACCTTCCCGCTGTTCTTCGGTGCGATGAGAAACGTGAGGATCCTGTCGACCAGATCAGAGTGGGTTCCTTTCTTCTCCAGATCCAAAACCCCACAGACCACCTTCAGTTTGGTGTTGGTGAAATTTGAATTCCTGCAATTAAAGTGATTCTTATTATCAGATTGTGGCAGAGTTTCTTCTTTGAGAGCAGTTTGACCTCCACAATCAGACAACATCTACTGTCTTTATCTTTTCAAAACAAGGAAACAACTTGATGCCTGAAGAGGAAAAGAACCTTACTTTAGAAGTTTCTCTCGTTTTTTGGAGTACTGTTCGCTGTCAGCGTCAAAAGGAAAGCCGTTAAAAAGACGCAAGTTCTTCTTTAACGTGGCCATCTGAGAAAAGAACATTTAACTGATTCACTTCACTGCAAATTAACATTATTGCAGACAAAATACAGACTCATCACTAAACCCGTCTCTCTCTCTCAGTTTGTGTTAAGTCATCCAGATGTTGGTACCTTTCCCGGCCTGTCAAACAGGATGGCGTGCAGAGGTTTCAGGTCAGCCTGCTTCATCTTGGTGATCTGGAGGCCGGTGCGTGGAATGTCTCCCAGTTTATCTCCACTGCCTGAAAATATGGAGAAAGAAACAAGCCGACATACATCAACACAGCTCGCATTTAAATATTGATTATTCATATCCAGCTGCGTAACGCTTAAAAAGAGAAGTTGAATATTCACCATCTCCAATCTTGAGCTTCTCCTTTGTCTTCGGAGCCTGAAAATCGAGCCTCTCCACGGTTTTCTTTGCCCGCTTGCCCTCGATGATCTCACCTGAGTGAAGAAGAAATCATCGTTACAGGCTTCTTTAAGTTAGTGCATATGAATGTGTGTGCGTGAATGCTGTCGAAGAATATACAGTGAGTGGTCAGAAGTCTAGAAAAGCGTTTCATCGATTGAGTGAATTGGTTAAATAGAGAATGAGGATGTACGAGGATACACAATAGATGTACTCTTTAATAAAATAACCTCCATTATGTTGATTTATTTTGGCTGAACTATGAAAAACTTGAGTTGTGTTTCAGGAAAATAAACTTTTTTTGTTGCAGAACTTTTTTGCCAAGTCTGGAAGAGAAGGCAGAATATTTTGTTTAATACTGAGCAGTAAAATACATTAAAATAAAGAAAGCAATCAAATAAATATAACACAGGAACCTGTTCTCTGGATTTACAGGTTCCACCGTCACAGGCAGACTTCGTTTCTGACAGAACTCCTTCACCGTACCGGATACTTTAGAGCTGCTTTTGTTTGGACTCGACTCCTGTGACGTCTCCTCCTCCACTTCCTCCTCCACTTCCTCCTCCGACGCCGCAGAGCTGTCCATCGTGTCCTCCGCCACGTCGCTCATGTCTGCAGTCCGAGTGTTTAATCTGAAACAAGAGAAAGATGCACAAATAAATGAATGAGGGTGTAAGGACAGAGGAGGTGAGGGTCTAAGGACAGAGGAGGTGAGGGTGTAAGGACAGAGGATGTGAGGGTCTAAGGACAGAGGATGTGAGGGTCTAAGGACAGAGGAGGTGAGGGTCTAAGGACAGAGGAGGTGAGGACAGAGGAGGTGAGGACAGAGGATGTAAGGACAGAGGAGGTGAGGACAGAGGATGTGAGGACAGAGGGTGTGAGGACAGAGGAGGTGAGGACAGAGGATGTAAGGACAGAGGAGGTGAGGACAGAGGAGGTAAGGACAGAGGAGGTAAGGACAGAGGAGGTGAGGACAGAGGAGGTAAGGACAGAGGAGGTAAGGACAGAGGGTGTGAGGACAGAGGAGGTAAGGACAGAGGATGTAAGGACAGAGTATGTAAGGACAGAGGAGGTGAGGACAGAGGAGGTAAGGACAGAGGGTGTGAGGACAGAGGATGTAAGGACAGAGGAGGTGAGGACAGAGGAGGTAAGGACAGAGGAGGTGAGGACAGAGGAGGTAAGGACAGAGGAGGCGAGGACAGAGGAAGTGAGGACAGAGGAGGCGAGGACAGAGGATGTAAGGACAGAGGATGTGAGGACAGAGGAGGCGAGGACAGAGGATGTAAGGACAGAGGATGTGAGGACAGAGGATGTAAGGACAGAGGAGGTGAGGACAGAGGATGTAAGGACAGAGGAGGTGAGGACAGAGGAGGTGAGGACAGAGGGTGTGAGGACAGAGGAGGTGAGGACAGAGGATGTAAGGACAGAGGATGTAAGGACAGAGGAGGTGAGGACAGAGGAGGTAAGGACAGAGGATGTAAGGACAGAGGATGTAAGGACAGAGGAGGTAAGGACAGAGGAGGTGTTAGCATTAAGCTAGCACTGTTAGCCCGTCTTTAACCTGTACCACGTGGTGTGAGCTGCTCTGAGTGAACCGCTGTAAACACAGCTAGCTGTTAGCTGTTAGCCTGCTAGCTAACAGCTAGCTGGTAGCTAACGTAATGCTAGGAGGGTAATACCCGGATGAACTGCTTCACCAGTCAGGTCACGAGACCTCCAAACGCTCACTTAGCTCGGGTTAGCTCGGGTAGCTCGGGTTAGCTCGGGTTAGCCGTGGAGGTTTACCTGGCTGTGGAGCAGCGCGCTGTCTCTTCTTCACTTCCGGGTTTTCAATTTCGTGATGGCGGTTTCTCTAAAGGGGCGGGGCCTACTGCGGCGCCCACTCCGCTGATTGGTTCAAGGGCTGATGACGTATTTCTTCTTCGTGAGGTTAAATGGTGTAGACATTAACACGTTAATGTCGCACCACCGCCGCCTTCCGGCATATACTGCAAGGTTTATTATGTTCAAATAAATTAAATTAAAATAAAATAACATAAAATAAAATAATATAAAATAACATAACATAAAATAACATAAAATCACATAACATAAAATAACATAAAATAATATAAAATAACATAAAATAAAATAACATAAAATAAAATAACATAAAATAATATAAAATAAAATAACATAAAATAAAATAAAATAAAATAACATAAAATAATATAAAATAACATAAGATAATATAAAATAAAATAGAATAACATAAAATAACATAAAATAACATAACATAAAATAAAATAATATAAAAGAAAATAACATAAAAGAAAATAATATAAAAGAAAATAACATAAAATAGATTAAAATAGAATAAAATAGAATAAAATAGAATAAAATAGAATAAAATAGAATAAAATAAAATAAAGAATACGTTCATTTTTAAAACAATCAAATTAAATTAAATTAAATTAAATGCAACAAATAAATGTAAAGAAAGAAAACACTGAGTAAAAAAAGAAGAAGATATTATTACATC
>NC_072468.1:27098175-27150675 GCF_027596085.1 Anoplopoma fimbria | reverse complement strand
ATGTAAGTGCACGTGAGCGTGCCCCACTAGTTAGCTCACAGCCTGTCCTATACAATTGACACACAATAGTGTCGAGGCCCCTTGAATTCCATTTTGTTTTTTAATCAGGAAGTTGCTATGAGGTATTATGTGGTAGTTAATACTTGATATGAGTTATCTGACAGGAAATGAGCAGCTCAATGTGAGAGAGAGGAGAAATAGAAACAAGAATATGAAGGAAGGCAGAGATAATATATATCAATAACATTTACCTGACCTGGTGTAGGCTTATTGCTTGTAGCAGATTTAATAAATAATAATTCATTACTATCAAAATATGAAACAGTTATTATTAACTCATTAATGAATCATAAACCCATTAATTAGTATAAAAACTATGATGGTACTCATTTTTCACCATAAGACACCGTAAATCTAGTTAACAGAATATAACTTTAGATTGAATTTAGGACGCAAGCCAATTTTTGAAAATTAGGAAAAACTTGAAAATTTGATGTTAATCAATTAATCTCAGGGTTGCTCCAGAGTTCTTGTCATGGTGTACAGTGACTTATTATTTCATGTACACACAAATTAAATAATCAAATAAATTCCATCGTTTGACGTTTATACATTGAAATCTAGTTGATTATTTCATTTAACCTTATTTTACAGTCAATACTAGTTCACCTACATCATCTATTAAATTATTCCTTATTTGAAAGTGTGACAAGTTGGAAAATATGCAATTTTATAAGTTAAAGAAATTGGTAATTCCATGGTCTGTTGTGATGGAATCTGTGATGTGGTTAAAAAAGATCATTCATAAAAAACATGAGGATTTACTAAAACCATAAAGTTATGAAAGAGTAAAAATTCATCACATGTGGATAATTGGTTAAAATACTAATATGGTGTTTTTCTTACATTGTGTACTTTGTTTTTTATTGTGTAAGTTTAGATATAATAGTCTTAAACTGTGATCTACATAGCGGTCTTGATCTTGAGTCTGAGATCGATTGCTTTGGGCTGAACCCACATACCGAGGGGTAACGGCTATCTTTTCCTGATTGCACTAAAGTTCTCGCTTAAGAAAAGGCCCCACATCTCTCTTGTGATTATTTATCCCCCTTTTTCAGGTATGTTGTGGATTTTGACCAAGTTAACTAGTTGGTATAATATAGATAGACCTTGTTATCGTGATACAGACAGACCTATGTAGATAAACATGTGTACCTAGATGCATAATAAATGAAAAGATAGGATTAAACTCAACATCTCAGCACAGTTCAGTGTCCTGGATGAGAAACAAGAGAAGGGAGAGAATGTCCCTCCCCCGCCTTTGAACAGACAGACTGGTTGTCTGTGCTTTGGTTGAGAGAAAACATGCATTTCTTCTCTTTAGTCATAAAAACTATTAACAATAACGTAAAAATCACTTTGAAGTTATTTCTGACTTCAGGAAGTGAATAGGAAGTGATGTTATAACCTTCACGTCTTTATATGTTCTCTCTTGTTTCTCTGTTTCAGCAGATAGAGGTCTGCAGGAGGTTTTAGATGAACATAAGATCAGTCTGAGGAGGAGATGTGAACGTGTGACTGAAGGAAGTGATGAAACAGGAAGTGGAACCCTCCTGAACACGATCTACACTGAGCTCTACATCACAGAGGGACAGAGTGAAGAGGTTAATACCCAACATGAGGTATCGCAGCTTGAGACAATTTCCAAGAAGAAGACCCTCCATGACACTCCAATCAAGTACCACGACATCTTTAAAGCCTCACCTGACCAACAGAGACGCATCAGAGTCGTTCTGATGAACGGCGTCGCCGGTGTTGGAAAAACCTTCTTAGTGCAGAAGTTCACTCTGGACTGGGCAGAGGGTTTGGAAAACCAAGATGTCAGTCTGGTGATTCTGCTTTCGTTCAGGGAGCTGAACTTGATCAAAGATGAGCAGTACAGTCTTCTGAAGCTGCTCCATGTTTTCCATCCAACATTACAGAAGGTCACAGCAGAGAAGCTCTCTGTCTGTAAACTTCTGTTCATCTTTGATGGTCTGGATGAAAGCAGACTTTCATTGGATTTCAAGAAGAAGAAGGTCGTGTCTGATGTCGCACAGAAGACATCAGTCAACGTGCTGCTGACAAACCTCATCAAGGGGAATCTGCTTCCGTCGGCTCTCGTCTGGATAACATCCAGACCTGCAGCAGCCAATCAGATCCCTCCTACACGTGTTGACAGGGTAACAGAAGTACGAGGCTTCACGGACCCCCAGAAGGAGGAGTACTTCAGGAGGAGGTTCAGTGATGAAGAGCTGTCCAGCAGAATCATCTCACACATGAAGACATATAGGAGCCTCCACACCATGTGTCTAATCCCAGTCTTCTGCTGGATCACTGCTACAGTTCTGGACCACATGTGGACTACAGACCAGAGAGGAGAGCTGCCCAAGACCCTGACTGACATGTACTCACACTTCCTGCTGGTCCAGACAAAGAGGAAGAAGCAGAAGTACCATGAGGGACACGAGACGAGTCCACAGGAGCTGATGGAGGCTGACAGGGAAGTTCTTCTGAAGCTGGGGAGGCTAGCGTTTGAACATCTGGAGAAAGGAAACATCATGTTCTACCAAGAAGACCTGGAGCAGTGTGGTCTTGATGTCACAGAGGCCTCAGTGTTCTCAGGAGTTTGTACAGAGATCTTCAAAAGAGAGAGTGTGATCTTCCAGAAAACAGTCTACTGCTTTGTTCATCTGAGTGTTCAAGAGTTTCTGGCTTCAGTCTACATGTTCCACTGTTTCACAAACAGGAAGACAAAGGTACTGAATGACTTCCTGTGGATGGATGATTACCCAACCCTGGATGTCTTCCTGAAGAGAGCCATGGAGAAATCCCTTAAAAGTAAAAATGGCCACCTGGACCTGTTTGTCCGCTTCCTTCATGGCCTCTCTCTGGAGTCCAACCAGAGACTCTTAGGAGGCCTGCTGGGTCAGACAGACAACAGTCCAGAAATCATCCAGAGAGCCATCAACAACCTGAAGAAGATGAACAGTGATGAAATCTCTCCTGACAGAAGCATCAACATCTTCCACTGTCTGATGGAGATGAACGACCTCTCAGTACATCAGGAGATCCAAGAGTTCCTGAAGTCAGAGAACAGATCAAAGAAGGAACTCTCAGAGATCCACTGCTCAGCTCTGGCCTACATGCTGCAGATGTCAGAGGAGGTTCTGGATGAGTTGGACCTGTGGAAGTTCAACACATCACTGGAGGGGCGACGGAGACTTATTCCAGCTGTGAGGAACTGCAGGAAGGCTGTGTAAGTCCAGATGTCAATAACTTATTAAATCAGTGTCAATTGGTAGTTTGAATCTTCATATATACAAACTATAACACCAATGAGTTTTGGTGAAAGATATCATTCCTTTTATTAACACTTGAAAAGATGAAGGCACAAAGGCAGACCAAAATGTAAACAATACTTTGGTGTTTCATTTTTAACTCTTAATTTAAGATTTAAACTTGTTAAAGAAAAATAAACATATTTTGCTGTAATTTAATTGCAATAAACGCATCAACACTGAAGCCGAAATAACATCAAAATGATGTTGATTTGTAAAAAGTCTGAATTCATGCCTTGTTGGGTCTGGCAGCAAGACAACAAACTACTTTTAAATACTTCTTTTCACAGCGGAGTTTGGATCCATTAGTGCTAGGCTATGCTAAAATTATTGCAACGATGTTGATGTTAATGCCATAGACAGTGTGTGGTTTATACACATACATGTATTCACATTTTTGTCAGCTTGCTGTACAAGTTTGAGAAAATGTCGAGCTCTTGGTGACCACAGACAACTTTTTTCCTCCAATTCCAATTCAACAATGTCAGGAGTTCAGTGATAACTGGAGAAAAATCTAAACCCTGATTGATTCCCTGAATCTCTCGCTCAAGTTGTGATACTTCAACCTAAATACAAGAACTTCGTCTTTTGTCACTGTCATCAAATGCATAAAGTAAATATAAAGTGTCATCTTTCATTGTTACATATAACAGATGTTTGTGCCATGACAGATTTATTGGCTTGGTCTTGGAGACTCACTGTGAAGTAATTGCTTCAGCTCTGAAGTCCAACCCGTCCCCTCTGAGAGAGCTGGACCTGAGCAGAACCATCGACCTGCGGGATTCAGGAGTGGAGCGGCTGTCTGCTGGACTGGAGAGTCCACACTGTAGACTGGAGACTCTGAGGTTGGTTCACTGACTGTAGATGGTCTTGTTGTTTTTGCATATATACAAACCTGGACTGATGTTTCACCAGGCAGCAACCTCCTGTTCTTAAAAGTGAATCTGATGCTTCCTGTCTTAAAGCTGCATTCTCTCTCCTGTCCACCAGGGGGCGACTCCTCTGGTTGTATAGAAGTCTATGAGAAAATGACTCTACTTCTCTCTTGATTTATTCCCTCAGTAAACATTGTAAACATGAGTTTATGGTCTCAATCTCTAGTTTCAAGTCTTCTTCAATACAGCATGATGTTCATTTAGTAAATGATGCTCCATTTAGAGTCAAACAGACCATAAAGCAGGGGATGCTTTAGGGCGGGGCTACACACTGATTGACAGGTCTCTTACAGAGCCGTACACATAATCTCCACGTCACTCAGTCCAAATAAGTCAGTTTTGTTCAATGGTTGCAACCAAACTCAAAGCTTCAAACTGACAGTCCTCAATCCAATGGGTGACGTCATTACGACTACGTCAGCTTCTTATAAAACATTCTGTGGGTTTCACATTTTTGGTTCATGAATTTTAAATATTTGTCTGAGCACAAATAAATGACTTAACAAAACAACAAGTAGAGACAACAACTGACATTGTGGTCCATCAGTCAGTGAACATGAGGCTGAAGACTGTGTGAACTGATTTTCATCCACATCATTTATCCTACATTCACACTGTGGGGGTGCAAAACATTATTAACCAAATGTTAAACCAAATGTTGATTTTAATAAAGCAACAATATTAATTTGTTCAACGACTGCATCTCTCAAACGCTTAATTAGCCCAGAACAATGACTTTAAAGTGATTGGCCCTCCCTAACTAGCTAAAGAAGATGAATCTATACAATTCCTAATTGTTTAATTAACAACTTACCCTCATTTATGTACAAACACAACTTACACAAAAAAACCATCATATCTTTATTTTTATTGTACAAAATGTAGGCTTTGATTACACTTGGGCTTGGCGCCGTAGTATTAGCTGCCACAGATAGCTTGAAAGCTACGGGCACGCACAAAGGCGTTTATACTCTTATCTGTTGCATAATGTTCCAAAATGCCAGAGGACGTTCAAACAAAATTATTTGTGAAGAATTAAGAAGACAACCACTGTTACCAGCAAAATGCCATTAACCAACCTCCACAATTCCAAGGAGGAATTGTAATTATCTGTAAACTCATATCTTATATTCATTGATAACTTTATTGCCTATATACAAGCCCTGTAAAGAAATAGGTCAATTATTAAATGCAATATAAAGAAACAAAGGTTGATTATCCTGTAAAGTATTTAATTTTGTTGCAAAATATTTACTCAAATGTAGATTTTTAAGACCTCCTGTTTCTAAAACATCCAAAACTAAATCAAAGACATATTTATAGTGTTTCAAATAGTGAACTATTTGTGTAAGTCATGTCTGAAAACCACCGAGTGCACGCAAGGCGAGCACCAAGTTTGAAAAATTCATAGGAACATAATAACGTAATTTTCAGTGGCAAGGACCAAACCATCCATCAATCGAATGCTTATTATCGCTTATTTATTGTGGTGTTTGTTTCTACTAATAATAAAGTAGAGGGGGATATTATGATGACGATCTGCAGTAACAGAATGATAAAGTCAGCTACACATGAGCAGATCTGAAGGATTCTAAATGGATTTTTATCTTCATCATTTATTATTCATTCAGACTGGAATGCTGCTGGTTGTCGCCGGCCAGCTGCTCTTCTCTGGCCTCAGCTCTGAAGTCCAACCCATCACATCTGAGAGAGCTGGACCTGAATAGAAACGAGCTGCAAGATTTAGGAGTGAAGCTGCTGTCGGATTTTCTGGAAAGTCCAAACTGCAGACTGAAGACTCTGAGGTCAGTCCA
This sequence comes from Anoplopoma fimbria, assembly GCF_027596085.1. Taxonomy (NCBI): domain Eukaryota; kingdom Metazoa; phylum Chordata; class Actinopteri; order Perciformes; family Anoplopomatidae; genus Anoplopoma; species Anoplopoma fimbria. The sequence continues at coordinate 27,144,546 of NC_072468.1, read as the reverse complement.
CACTTTAGCTCCACATATTAAACTTTGCTACATATTATTCTTACTGTAAGTTTTTGGATGTGATAGTGGTTCTGAAACAGTAAAGAGAAACAAATAACTTTCAATGCATCAACAATAAAATGTGGCACATTGATATTTTGTTTCTACTCATAAAATATTCAACCTTAAAATGAGGCTAAACACACGTATGCAGCAGATAAATACAAAGTACTCAACCAAAACATTATTTAACAAATGATGAACCAAATGTTGATTTTAATAAAGCAACAATATTAATTTGTTCAACGATTGCATCTCTCAAACGCTTAATTATCCCAGAACAATGACTTTAAAGTGATTGGCCCTCCCTAACTAGCTAAAGAAGATGAATCTATACAATTCCTAATTGTTTAATTAACAACTTACCCTCATTTATATACAAACACAACTTACACAAAAAAACCCATCATATTTTTATTTTTATTGTACAAAATTTAGGCTTTGATTACACTTGGGCTTGGCGCCGTAGTATTAGCTGCCACAGATAGCTTGAAAGCTACGGGCACGCACAAAGGCGTTTATACTCTTATCTGTTGCATAATGTTCCAAAATGCCAGAGGACGTTCAAACAAAATTATTTGTGAAGAATTAAGAAGACAACCACTGTTACCAGCAAAATGCCATTAACCAACCTCCACAATTCCGAGGAGGAATTGTAATTATCTGTAAACTCATATCTTATATTCATTGATTTCTTTATTGCCTATATACAAGCCCTGTAAAGAAATAGGTCAATTATTAAATGCAATATGAAGAAACAAAGGTTGATTATCCTGTAAAGTATTTAATTTTGTTGCAAAATATTTACTCAAATGTAGATTTTTAAGACCTCCTGTTTCTAAAACATCCAAAACTAAATCAAAGACATATTTATAGTGTTTCAAATAGTGAACTATTTGTGTAAGTCATGTCTGAAAACCACCGAGTGCACGCAAGGCGAGCACCAAGTTTGAAAAATTCATAGGAACATAATAACGTAATTTTCACTGGCAAGGACCAAAACATCCATCAATCGAATGCTTATTATCGCTTATTTATTGTGGTGTTTGTTTCTACTAATAATAAAGTAGAGGGGGATATTATGATGACGATCTGCAGTAACAGAATGATAAAGTCAGCTACACATGAGCAGATCTGAAGGATTCTAAATGGATTTTTATCTTCATCATTTATTATTCATTCAGACTGAAATACTGCTGGTTGTCGGCGGTCAGCTGTTCTTCTCTGGCCTCAGCTCTGAAGTCCAACCCATCACATCTGAGACAGCTGGACCTGAGTAGAAACAAGCTGCAACATTCAGGAGTGAAGCTGCTGTCGGCTTTTCTGGAAAGTCCAAACTGCAGACTGAAGACTCTGAGGTCAGTCCACACTTTAGCTCCACATATTAAACTTTACTACATATTATTCTTACTGTAAGTTTTTGGATGTGATAGTGGTTCTGAAACAGTAAAGAGAAACAAATAACTTTCAATGCATCAACAATAAAATGTGGGACATTGATATTTTGTTTCTACTCATAAAATATTCAACCTTAAAATGAGGCTAAACACACGTATGCAGCAGATAAATACAAAGTACTCAACCAAAACATTATTTAACAAATGATGAACCAAATGTTGATTTTAATAAAGCAACAATATTAATTTGTTCAACGACTGCATCTCTCAAACGCTTAATTAGCCCAGAACAATGACTTTAAAGTGATTGGCCCTCCCTAACTAGCTAAAGAAGATGAATCTATACAATTCCTAATTGTTTGATTAACAACTTACCCTCATTTATGTACAAACACAACTTAAGCAAAAAAAACCCATCATATCTTTATTTTCATTGTACCAAATTTAGGCTTTGATTACACTTGGGCTTGGCGCCGTAGCATTAGCTGCCACAGATAGCTTGAAAGCTACGTGCACGCACAAAGGCGTTTATACTCTTATCTGTTGCATAATGTTCCAAAATGCCAGAGGACGTTCAAACAAAATTATTTGTGAAGAATTAAGAAGACAACCACTGTTACCAGCAAAATGCCATTAACCAACCTCCACAATTCCAAGGAGGAATTGTAATTATCTGTAAACTCATATCTTACATTCATTGATTTCTTTATTGCCTATATACAAGCCCTGTAAAGAAATAGGTCAATTATTAAATGCAATATAAAGAAACAAAGGTTGATTATCCTGTAAAGTATTTAATTTTGTTGCAAAATATTTACTCAAATGTAGATTTTTAAGACCTCCTGTTTCTAAAACATCCAAAACTAAATCAAAGACATATTTATAGTGTTTCAAATAGTGAACTATTTGTGTAAGTCATGTCTGAAAACCACCGAGTGCACGCAAGGCGAGCACCAAGTTTGAAAAATTCATAGGAACATAATAATGCCCGATCTGAACCCGAGTGGTGCTTTGTTGTTGGACTTCTGTGCTAGTCATGGACTGTCCATAACAAACACCATGTTTGAGCATAGGGAGGTTCATAAGTGTACTTGGTACCAGAACACCCTAGGCCAAAGGTCTATGATCGACTTTGTAGTTGTGTCATCAGACCTGCGGCCGTATGTCTTGGACACTCGGGTGAAGAGAGGAGCAGAGCTGTCAACTGATCACCACCTGGTGGTGAGTTGGATCAGGTGGCGGGGGAGGCTGCCGGACAGACCCGGTAAACCCAAACGTGTAGTGAGGGTGAACTGGGAACGTCTGGCTGAGGATCCTGTCCGCAAGGTCTTCAACTCCCACCTCCGGAACAATTTCGTGCATCCCGGGGAGGCTGGGGACATGGAACGAGTGGGCCATGTTCAAATCCTCCATTGTGGAAGCTGCTGCTAGGAGTTGTGGTCGGAAGGCGATCGGTGCCTGTCGTGGCGGCAATCCAAGAACCATCTGGTGGACACCAGCGGTGAAGGAGGCAGCTGGAGCTGAAGAAGGAGGCCTTTCGGGCTTGGTTGGCCGAGGGTCTCCTGAATCAGCAGGCAGGTACCGGTTGGCCAGAAGGGCTGCAGCTGCGGCGGTTGCTGAGGCAAAACCCGGGTGTGGGAGGAGTTTGGCGAGGCCATGGAGAAGGACTTTGGAATGGCCTCAAGGAAGTTCTGGCAAACCGTGAGACGACTCAGAAAGGGGAAACAGGGCTTTTCTCAGGCTGTGCTCAGCAGGGGAGAACTGCAGACCCGGACTGGGGATATTGTCGAGCGGTGGAAAGAACACTTTGAGGAACTCCTGAACCCGACCAACACGTCCTCTGTGGAAGAGGCAGAGTCTGAAGACTCAGGGAAGTCTCGTCCATATGCCTGGCGGAGGTCGTTGAGGTAGTTAAAAAGCTCTTCAGCGGCAAAGCGCCAGGAGTGGATGAGATTCACCAGAGATGCTAAAGGCTCTGGACATTGTTGGGCTGTCTTGGTTGACACGTCTCTTCACTGTCGCGTAAAGTCGGGTACAGTGCCTGTGGAGTGGCAGACCGGGGTGGTGGTTCCCATTTTCGGAAAAAGGGGGACCGGAGAGTGTGCTCCAATTATAGGGGTATCACACTGCTCAGCCTCCCGGGAAAGTTTACTCCAGGGTGCTGGAAAGGAGGCTCCGTCCGATTGTCGAACCTCAGATTCAGGAGGAGCAATGCGGATTCCGTCCTGGACGTGGAACAGCGGACCAACTCTTTACCCTTGCAGGTCTGTTGGAGGGTGCATGGGAGTTTGCTCATCCAGTCTACATGTGTTTTGTGGACTTGGAGAAGGCCTTCGACCGTGTCACTCGGGGAGTCCTGTGGGGGTACTCGGGAATATGGGGTACCTGGACCTGAGTTAAACGAGCGGTCCTTGTATGACCAAAGTGAGAGCTGTGTCCGGATACTCGGCACAAAGTCGAGCTTGTTCCCAGTGCGTGTTGGCCTCCGCCAGGGCTAAACATTGTCACCAATCCTGTTTGTGATTTTCATGGACAGGATTTCAAGGAAACAGCCGGGGGAGGAGAGTTTCCGGTTTGGGGACCTCAGAATCGCATCCCTGCTTTTTGCAGATGATGTGGTTCTGTTGGCTTCTTCAGAACGTGACCTTCAGCACGCACTGGGGCGGTTCACAGCCGAGTGTGAAGCGGTCGGGATGAGAGTCAGTACCTCCAAGTCTGAGGCCATGGTTCTCTTCCGGAAAACGGTGGATTGCACCCTCTGGGTTGGGAGTGAGTCACTGCCCCAAGCGAGGGAGTTCAAGTATCTCGGGATCTTATTCACGAGTGAGGGTAAAATGGAGCGGGAGATGGACAGGCGGTTCGGTGCAGCGTAAAGCAGTGATGCGGGCGTTGTACCGGACCCTTTTGGTGAAGAAGGAGCTGAGCCGAAAAAAGCTCATCGATTTACCAGTCCATCTACGTTCCAACCCTCACCTATGGTCATGAGCTTTGGGTAGTGACCGAAAGAATGAGATCGCGAATACAAGCGGCCGAAATGAGCTTCCTTCGTAGGGTGGCTGGGCTCAGCCTTAGAGATAGGGTGAGGAGCTCAGACATCCGGAGGGAGCTCGGAGTAGAGCTGCTCCTTCACGTCGAAAGGGGCCAGCTGAGGTGGCTCGGGCATCTGATAAGGATCATCCTGGAAATTTAGAGGTTTTCCAGGCATATCCAACTGTAAGAGGCCCCGGGGTAGACCCAGAACACGCTGGAGAGATTATATTTTTAAGACCTGGCCTGGGTTTCTCGGGGTTCCCCAGGAGGAGCTGGAAAGTGTTGCTGGGGAGAAGGACGTCTGGAGGACCCTCCTTAGCTTGCTGTCATGACCCGGCCCCGGATAAGCGGAAGGAAATGGATGGATGGATGGATGGATAATAACGTAACTTTCACTGGCAAGGACCAAACCATCCATCAATCGAATGCTTATTATCGCTTATTTATTGTGGTGTTTGTTTCTACTAATAATAAAGTAGAGGGGGATATTATGATGACGATCTGCAGTAACAGAATGATAAAGTCAGCTACACATGAGCAGATCTGAAGGATTCTAAATAAATTTTTGTCTTCATCATTTATTATTCATTCAAACTGAAATACTGCAGGTTGTCGGCGGTCAGCTGTTCTTCTCTGGCCTCAGCTCTGAAGTCCAACCCATCACATCTGAGAGAGCTGGACCTGAGTAGAAACAAGCTGCAACATTCAGGAGTGAAGCTGCTGTCGGATTTTCTGGAAAGTCCAAACTGCAGACTGGAGACTCTGAGGTCAGTCCACACTTTAGCTCCACATATTAAACTTTACTACATATTATTCTTACTGTAAGTTTTTGGATGTGATAGTGGTTCTGAAACAGTAAAGAGAAACAAATAACTTTCAATGCATCAACAATAAAATGTGGCACATTGATATTTTGTTTATACTCATAAAATATTCAACCTTAAAATGAGGCTAAACACATGTATGCAGCAGATAAATACAAAGTACTCAACCAAAACATTATTTAACAAATGATGAACCAAATGTTGGTTTTAATAAAGCAACAATATTAATTTGTTCAACGACTGCATCTCTCAAACGCTTAATTATCCCAGAACAATGACTTTAAAGTGATTGGCCCTCCCTAACTAGCTAAAGAAGATGAATCTATACAATTCCTAATTGTTTAATTAACAACTTACCCTCATTTATGTACAAACACAACTTACACAAAAAAAAACCCATCATATCTTTATTTTCATTGTACCAAATTTAGGCTTTGATTACACTTGGGCTTGGCGCCGTAGTATTAGCTGCCACAGATAGCTTGAAAGCTACGTGCACGCACAAAGGCGTTTATACTCTTATCTGTTGCATAATGTTCCAAAATGCCAGAGGACAATCAAACAAAATTATTTGTGAAGAATTAAGAAGACAACCACTGTTACCAGCAAAATGCCATTAACCAACCTCCACAATTCCAAGGAGGAATTGTAATTATCTGTAAACTCATATCTTATATTCATTGATAACTTTATTGCCTATATACAAGCCCTGTAAAGAAATAGGTCAATTATTAAATGCAATATAAAGAAACAAAGGTTGATTATCCTGTAAAGTATTTAATTTTGTTGCAAAATATTTACTCAAATGTAGATTTTTAAGACCTCCTGTTTCTAAAACATCTAAAAACTAAATCAAAGACATATTTATAGTGTTTCAAAAGTTTGAAAAATTCATAGGAACATAATAACGTAACTTTCAGTGGCAAGGACCAAACCATCCATCAATCGAATGCTTATTATCGCTTATTTATTGTGGTGTTTGTTTCTACTAATAATAAAGTAGAGGGGGATATTATGATGACGATCTGCAGTAACAGAATGATAAAGTCAGCTACACATGAACAGATCTGAAGGATTCTAAATGGATTTTTATCTTCATCATTTATTATTCATTCAGACTGGAATGCTGCAGGTTGTCGGCGGTCAGCTGCTCTTCTCTGGCCTCAGCTCTGAAGTCCAACCCATCACATCTGAGAGAGCTGGACCTGAGTGGAAACAAGCTGCAAGATTCAGGAGTGAAGCTGCTGTCGGATTTTCGGGAAAGTCCAAACTGCAGACTGGAGACTCTGAGGTCAGTTCTTTACTCCGGGGCAAACATAAAGCTGATATTATACTGATATTAAAGGATCTTAAAGTCTCAGCAGTAATATTAGTTCATTATCTGCGGCAGAGAAACGTTGAGCTCTAGATTTAAATAAAACATATATTAATTATATATTAAATATATATATAGAAATATGTAGAAAAAAATAAAAACAAAAGCTTGGTAAAGGTTTTTTTTCCTCTTCTTCCAGACTTTCTCCAGTTAACTGTCTAATTTATATGTTTCACTTTTAAACAGCCATCTCAGTCTTTGTGTATCATCCATATTAATAAAGTCTATTTTTATCCAACCAAATAAAGCATCATAGTGTTTACGGTAAAAAGGACAGTAGAAAACAAAATGGAACTCATTATCTTTATCACAATCTAGATAAATCATTTACAAGATAATTCTCTGTACCATATCCATTTTATTATCTTAAAAATACACAATTTTGGCAAACACAGATTCTGTAAAAAAAGAAATGTTGAGCTTTTTGTTCTTACAAAAAGCCTTCGTGAACCCAGAGCTGCAAAACAATGTGCATATATCGTGAGACAACTGTTTGTTTATATTATTATTTATTTAACATATGTATTATACATTCAATTGTCATCTCAAATTCCCCATCAGGTTTTCTTAAGTGAATGAGATACTTTATACAATGAATACATATCTATTTATTTCTAAAGCTAAATGTTTTCAGTATTTGCTTTTTCCAAAATTTTAATCAAGCTATTTGATGCTTGAACTGAAGTTGCTTTGATTTTATGACTCCACTATTCCTAAAATACATAAATTTGTTCAAAAATGTACCCCAAATTCATCCTGACACATTCGGTATCTTTTGGGTTCTTGAGTCAATTCTTATTTTAATTTCTGTGGGTTTTTTAATTCTGTTTGGCTGCACAACATGATTTTAGATGGAGCTGGCAGAGTTCAAGTGAAGTCACTACATGTTTATTGAAGTCGCAGCACATTGTGAAGTTTTTCTGCACCTACTCTGTTATTTCCACTAATAACCGCTCACAACATTAATGTAAGCAAGTTCTTCTTGTTGCAGAAAAGATGTAATGTGATAAAAAGCAGATTAGTTGGTTCATTTTAGGACTCTGAAGCTGTTCAACTCAAAGAATGACCAATTATTAAAAACTTGGTCCATAACTTTTGGTATTGTGTTCCTCCCGACAGCATTGATGGCATTGTGATCAAAGCTGAGAAACACAAACAATGTGAGTATTAAAAGAATATCCCCCGTTCAAGCTCTTCTACATGAAAATCTGATCTTAAAATGGGCCTCATCATACAAAAAATTATTTCTCAATTCCATATTTGTTAGAGCAGTTTAAAGAATTTTGGCTACTAATGTTTCTCGCCCTCAATCAGGCTTTCATTATTATCATTCCTTTTTAACTTCTTCTCTCCATCAGATGAATCGGACGTCAAACTGGATGTGAAAACAAATCTGTCTGACAGAAAGGTGAGGGAGGAGCAGTTGTACAGTGTTAAGTGTATTTATTGAGGTTTCACTACTGAATATGTGTAATGATTGTATACCGGGTGAACAGAAGGCAGAAAATTGTGGTTTGTGACTTGATTTCTTTAAAAATGACTAAATTTGTCCCTTCTAAATTCCAGGCTCCATTAACCTTCTCACTTGAAGACACAGCTGAATCTTCATACAGGTAATCATATAAAATACACTATTCCACCTCCTTTCATGGTTCACCAAGTTGTGATTCTAAACAAGAGTGTGTTGTCAGTGTTGAGCAAGTCAAAATATATTCTGTATATTACGCAGGACCTGGACTTTATTTATAAAACTATGTGTAAAATCCATATAAAAAACAATCCGATTATATATATATATATATATATATATATATATATATATATATATATATATATATATATATATAGTGTTTGATCAGAGTATGAGATGTGCAGGGAAGGCCAGGCAAAACAACAGAGCTGATGAGGAAAGCTAATGTCGACCTGGTCTAGAGGGACCAATTTTTCTGATTTCTTGGTTGAACATGACCTGGTCTAACTGGACCGTGTCCTCATTCCCTGGTATAATGTGACCGTCTTCTCCTTTCTCCTGCCCAAGGTACCTTAGTATAAGTATATTTTCTCTGCTCTAACTTGACCCCAACTATCCTGTTCTGTGGTCTAATATGCCCCAAACTATCCTATGCTGCAGTCTGATGTGACCCCTGCTGAAAAAGGGTAGAATTTGGTTGGTTAACTTAAGGTGAACGCCCACAATCAGCTGATAGAGTAGTCACAGGGAGCGATAACCTGAGAGATTATGAATGAAAAGGAATGTAAATAGTGTCTTTTGACTGGACTTTTGCTAAGCTTCATTTACACTACGATCATTTTCACTGCGCTTCACATGTACACCGAATTTGTCCCTTCTGTCTCTAACAGGTTTGGGTGTCCTGGTCCAGGTGTGTTCCAGTGTGCTTCGACTGGACTGGTGTTTGTTATGGCTCAAAAGGCAGAGCTGCTGTACAGGACTGTCCAATGGGATGAGGGCCTCCTCCAACCAGCTGGCAAGAAGGCTGCAGGGCTGCTCTTCAAAATTGAGAGTTCTGTGGATGATGCTGTCTGTCAGCTCCACCTCCCACACTGTGAAACAAAGGACGGTAAAGACATGGCTGTCTTCAATTTTAAGTAATACATATATAAAACTGCAAAGAGTTGTAATAATTTATATAAATCTGCATTCAGTGACATGCAAAAAAAACCAAATTCTAATGGGTATGCATAACACTAAATGCTCATTATCCAGACAGATCATGTGGGACAGGAAAATATTGATAAATTCAAAAATAATAGGCAAAGTCAGTGCCTTTTTGAGAAAGAGAGGTTCTTGAGCATGAAGCCATAACTACAGTTGGCCTTTCACAGACACACAGGTGTTCACTCACTGACGCACACACACGCTCCAGACTAATTGCAGGATTCTCCTGGCAAAAATAAGAATGAACATTTCAACCCTGAACTCAAGTGGTATGAATGAAGTAAGTTTTAGCAATAGTAAATGAAGCTTTAACTTTGTTCCCACAGCGTTGGTCTTTGATGGCCTGTTGTCTGTCGCCCACATCACTGATGATGGAATGACATTCTTAGAGCCGCTGGAGATTACGGACACTCATGTGATGGTGAAGGTCCCTCACCTCTCTTCCTTCGGCCTGGTCTGGCATATTGCTAGGTTTCTGAACATCGCGCTGCCAATAAAGGGCCAAGTTCTGCTGTACCTCCGACCCCCACTCATCGGGAATCAAATTCTCAATGTGTTTCTGCTGCAGGACAACATCCCTGTGGATCAGGTAAAGCTATCTGTCATATGTGCTCACCATCAACTTAAACTCTTGATTTAAGACAGAGCTGTTTCTACAAAGATGATTCCCACTTCGCTTCTCATGCTGTGTTAAGAATCTAATCTATCTAAACTGTAAATATCTGCACGTATTTCCGTCTACCACTAACAATCATTAAACTTCCACCAGTTGACATGAATAGTTAACACCATGTAAAAAAGTGTTAAAAGATTTTCTGAGATGGATCACTTAGCTGAGTGAATGTAATTTAAATGAATTTGTTTGTGTCACATTCCCTTATTAAAAATTAAAATAATTTAGTTATTGTAGACTAGGTTAGTTAAAAAAAATATAAGAACAAATTTGAATCTACAGCAGAGAGAGAAGGTTAATGGCTTCTGGATTTGCAGTATTTGGTGTCCCAATTGAGATACAAATTAAATGCATCCACGTGACTAAGCAACAGTCAGAGCAAATTACCAACTTTATCATATTCACGAAGACGACTATTGGTGGGTTGCTTGTTTTTGTTCCATAAACCTAACTGTTGGTTTTGTTGCCTAAACCTAACTGTTGTTGTTATCTTTATCTTAAAATAATATTTTGTACAGGGACATGTAAAAGAAAAACAGTCAATTTGTTTCCCTGCACATGAAACCTATAGATTGCATTTCCTGACTGTTTCAAAAACTGCCCTTAGAATGGATTGGCTTTTTACTTGGCTGGAAGCTGAGAATCCACCTCCTGGATGCAAATTGAAAGTCACATCAATAATTATGACTTATTTCATGCTACATTACCAAAAGAAACGTAAGAAACTACTCAAAACAGTCTGTTAAAATATGAAGGAAAACAATCCATTCTAACCACTAACTCAAGTTGTAATTCAAAACAATCTTGGTTTTAAATTATGGGCTCAAATATGCAATTGTTTTACTAGTGATCTGTATAATGATGAATAACTAGTGACTTTCCAACAGTTGTGGGGATTCCTACCTGTTTCCAGCAGCACACTTTTACAGATATTTACAATCCATCCGGTCACAGTTCAGTGGATCTGAAGAGAGGCCAAAAGAAGGCACAGTTGCAAAACATATTTCAAAACTTTTAATTGCCCATAACAGCAAATAACGATTACGTTCTGGTGAAATATAGATATAGATTTTTTTTGTATATCATCTCTTTTCTTTCACCTTTTAATAGTCACCATGAAGACATGACTTGTTTGTTTTCAGTAATGTAGAATTTGGGGGATTTTATCCAGAAACATTTCTTCTACACTTTTATTCATTTACTTACAGTATATCCTCATAATAACTCTTTTAATTGACTGTAATTATGATGTTTAGATGTGCTCTTCACATAAAATGACCTTGACTATCTGAGCATGAATTAAACTATTTAAAATGTCCTATTACTGAAGGTCGCCAAAAGCCAACGACATGCAAAGTACATTGAGAGCTCCTCCAACTGTCTGCTGGGCTTTGGTCAAAGTTACAGTGTCCACTGTGAACCTGAGGGCTTCACAATACAGCCTGAGGTGAGTCCGGTCATGTCTAGACTTCTAAGGGTCTGTGTCCACATAACAGTTTTAATGATCGGCAGTTTTTTTCAGTGGGTAGTTCCCTTAGATGTCCAAAACAATAACAGTGAGCCACGAGAAGCGGCAAAGGAGTACTCAGCTGTAAATGTACTGGTACTTCTGTTAGCTGTTAGCCAACACACCGTCCAAAACAATACAAGTGAGCCTGGATGAAACTGGATGAAACGCTGGGATGAAGCGCTCCCCAGCTACCTGCAGGGTGCTTTTCTGCCAGAAAGAGACACTATGTGGACACAGGGCCTTTGGCTGCATGTAGATTCACAACCATGGAAGTAATAGATCCACATTGACTTCTGCTTCTTGCTTTCAGCGTGAACAATTTAACTCAAGTTATGGACCAAATTTCCATCCCACATTTGAAGTTTTCCTGACCACGAACACGAAGAGAGTGACTTTGTCGATCCAGGACGAAGAGAAGAGGAGCGTAGTCTGGAAGCGTGACGTATTATTAGGAGGTAAATACTAACAGACTCCCAGTGATGGACAGGAATAGAACAGATGTGTGCGACTCTCATGAACATCCAGAGAGCTCCATATGTCATATCATTCTTTATTGAGGCTGCAGTCTTTGTACTTTATATGTCTGAAACAAACTCCGGAAACAAACTCCGGAAACAAATTCCAGGGCTGTTAAATCAAGACTGAAGACTTTCCTGTTTATTAAATTGTGTCTTACATTGTACTGTAACTTATATTTTTGTATTTTATACCTGTATTATTCTAGTTCGTTATTATTGAATGTACTCTTGAAAGTATTCAAATGTCCTTTTTTATGCATTTTTTGGTCTATTGATATAATATATAGTCTGTAAATAGCTTTGAATTCTTGCTGAAATGTGCTATATAAAAATAATAATAATAATATATAATAATATATGTTATCCTTTCATACTATTCAAATGATGATGAAACTACATTTTAAAATATTACATTTGAACACATCATGATATCGTTATAATTTACCTTCGCCAAAAACAAATTTTCACTGAACAGAGCCTGAACGCATCATAGTGTAACTGAATGGAACCTCCACGCGTTAGCCATGCTGCTAACGTTACTAGCTCTCCTGTTGGTTCAAACACAGATTTGTGTAATTAATCTGCGGTTCACATGCATGCTGAACCGTTAGGGGGGGATCTGTACGGATCAATGATTGACAACGGTCCGTTACACCAAGGTGACAACCTCCGGTTCTGCTGAGTGAAGCCAATGAGGGAGATTCCTAAATCTTGCATTCTCTCTAATGTCCACCAGGGGGCGACTCCTCTGGTTGTATAGAAGTCTATGAGAAAATGACTCTACTTCTCTCTTGATTTATTCCCTCAGTAAACATTGTAAACATGAGTTTATGGTCTCAATCTCTAGTTTCAAGTCTTCTTCAATACAGCATGATGTTCATTTAGTAAATGATGCTCCATTTAGAGTCAAACAGACCATAAAGCAGGGGATGCTTTAGGGCGGGGCTACACACTGATTGAAGTCGCTGCATTCTGGGCTTCAAAACATCAGTACACAAACCAATTGGTGACGTCACAATGACTAAGTCCACTTTTTATATACAGACTATGGTTACACCAATAGATACATGTAATTTGCAGCACATCATTGCTCCATAAAATGAATAAAACACAACTTTTCATTTATTTTGAACTGTACACTTTTGTGTGACTGTAGCTAATATAACAGAAGTATTTTCTTGCTTATCTTCCAGATCCAAGAGAGGAAATTCAAAGGAGAAATGTCCCAGCAGAGGGCAGGGTCCCAGCCTTGGGCAGCATCCCAGCAGAGGGCAGCATCCCAGCAGAGGACAGGGTCCCAGTAGAGGACAGGGTCCCAGCAGAGGACAGGGTCCCAGCAGAGGACAGGGTCCCAGCTGACGTGAAGCTGTTCTCGGTTCGGACTCAGTTCGTCAACAGAGTGACTGAACCTGTCCTGGACCAGCTGCTGGATAAACTTCTTGAGCGCGGAGTGATAACTGACGCTGAAATGCAGTCGGCTAAAACGAAAGTTAGAGCAAACAAAGCAAGAGACGTGATGGACACGGTGCGAAGAAAGGGGACCGAAGCCTGCTCAGTTCTGATCGCCGCGATCCGAGAGACGGACATTTATCTCTCTAAAGCGCTGAACTTCAGCTGAAGCAAAACCAAGAACTGTTGAGTGATGATGATGATGATGATGATGATGATGATGATGATGAGAAATCTCTACAACAGTTGTCTCACATGACTTATTGTAATCTTTGAAGGTGCATAATAAGAGACAGGAATTCCCAAAAGAGTTTGTGGGACTGTGGAAGAAAAGTTTGTACATTTTAAAGTAAAATGCATCTGGTGAACTCTCTCGCAGGTTCCATGAATCGGGTTTATATCTGGACCGTGGTCGTGTCTCCTGCTGTGGCCCTACTGACACCCACTGCTACTACCATTATTATTATTATTATTATTAGTCACATTACTATTACTATTCCTATATCATTATTTTAATTCTACTATAGTCATTGCTGCTGTTATTATAAGTAGTCTTCATTGTTTCCTTCGTTACTCTGCTTACTACTGTGATTATATGAATCATTTATGTCATATACATTGAATGTGTTGTATCTCTGTTATGCTGCTCATTCTGTACACATGACATCTATTGACTTCTGTCCATCCTGGAGAAGGATATCCTGTTAAAGGGGTTTTTAGGGGAGTTTTTCCTGTGCTGTGTAAGGACAGAGGATGTGAGGGTGTAAGGACTAAGGACAGAGGATGTGAGGGTGTAAGGACAGAGGTGAGGGTGTTCTAAGGACAGAGGATGAGGGTGTAAGGACAGAGGATGAGGGTAAGGACAGAGGATGTAAGGGGGAGGAGGGTGTAAGGACAGAGGTGTAAGGACTGAGGGTGTAAGGACAGAGGAGGGTCTAAGGACAGAGGATGTGAGGGTGTAAGGACAGAGGATGTGAGGGTGTAAGGACAGAGGATGTGAGGGTCTAAGGACAGAGGATGTGAGGGTCTAAGGACAGAGGATGTGAGGGTCTAAGGACAGAGGATGTGAGGGTCTAAGGACAGAGGAGGGTAAGGACAGAGGATGTGAGGGTCTAGGGTTAAGGACAGAGGATGTGAGGGTCTAAGGACAGAGGATGTGAGGGTGTAAGGACAGAGGATGTGAGGGTGTAAGGACAGAGGATGTGAGGGTCTAAGGACAGAGGATGTGAGGGTGTAAGGACAGAGGATGTGAGGGTGTAAGGACAGAGGATGTGAGGGTCTAAGGACAGAGGATGTGAGGGTGTAAGGACAGAGGATGTGAGGGTATAAGGACAGAGGATGTGAGGGTCTAAGGACAGAGGATGTGAGGGAAGGACAGAGGGTGTAAGGAGAGGATGTGAGGGTCTAAGGACAGAGGATGTGAGGGTCTAAGGACAGAGGATGTGAGGGTCTAAGGACAGAGGATGTGAGGGTCTAAGGACAGAGGATGTCACATGTGTACAGATTGTAAAGCCCTCTGAGGCAAATTTGTGATTTTGGGCTATACAAAATAAATTGAATTGAATTAAACTTTTAGAACAAAATGAAGAGGCTTGATCTATGAATAACATTGTGCTCTTGTTCCATCAGTGGTGGAATGTAACTAAGCACATTTGGGCTAATCAAGTACTGTAACATTGTAGGTACTTGTACTTTCCTTTAGTATTTCCATTTTGTGGTACTTTATACTTCTAGTCCATTACATCTGGTACTTTTAACTTTACTACATTAATAATAGTGGCTAACTTCTTTGCAGATTCAGATTTAATGCAAAATATACATTTTATGCAAAATATAAATGGTAAACTATGATGTCATGCTTATTAAGCTTATGAAGTGGTTAAATGAGCTCCACCTTTACCAGCTGCAACGTTATAGTGAAGAACACATTAATCCATCAATAATTATAATCCAATGATAAAGGCCTACCATAAATATATTATTAAAAATGGGCTCATTCTGTAAAAGTGATCATTCTGTATAATGAGTACTTAAAGAGAAGAAAAAGACATCTCCTCAAAACGCACAAACATCTGGAGAAGAAATTTAAAGGAATTTACTCTGGATTTACCAAAATTTAAAACGATGTGTTCAAATCTCAAATGAAGGAGAAGACGAGGAGAACTGAATCTGAGTTCTTTGTTTGAGCCACTAGATGGAGACTCTTCACTGACGGACAAAGAACATGCAGCTGCAGAATCAATTGAGAAAGATTAAATACCTAATACATTTATTTATTTCATTTAAAGCTGTACCAAAATATGCTATAAGCTAATTTACATCAGTAGTCCTTGGGAAGTAAACAGCCAATTACATCCCTGTTAAGAAAATCAACTATGTAATAAAAAAACACAATTATACCACAGTAAACATTCACTATACGACACGACAACAACATTAAGACACGTCAAGTGTTGCATTCATGCGTGATGAGGTACATGATTGGGTTGATTTTAGCCATGATTTAATCTTGAATTTAAAATCAGTATGGCTGCCGTTCTCTCTTGTATGACTTGGCACTGAGTTCAAAAAGTTTGTTACTCTCATAGAGAAGGCTGATCTGTCAAGATACTGTAAAAATCTGATATACTGGTAACTTTAGGAAATAAATAAGTGGCCCGTTAAAGTTATCTTCAGTTTTCACTGGGTACTAATCGCCTCCTATACATCCTTTAAAGTTATTTTCTGTGCAGCATACAGTTTGAATTTGATTACTATAGAAAATGATAATAATAACAATGATGACACTTTCAAGAATTTGAACATATATATATATTCAAATTTTTGTTTGTCTATAGTAATCATATTCAAACTGTATGCTGTACAGTAAAGAACCTTGAGTATACATAATATGTCTTATTGGGTCTATTGATTGTTTATTGATACTCAGAGGGGAAATTCAGGTGCAAAGACTGCAATCAGTAAAGATAATTGGGAAAGTAAAAATAATAATAACAATAATAATAACAAAATGATGAGGTAAAGTGACAGTGGTCTTTATGTAAACAGCGAATAACAGAACAATATAATGTGAGTAGTACTTTGTACTGTGTATTAGCAACATAATAGAAATATAATAGAGTTCGACAGTGTAACATTAACATGATATAGTTTGATATAATACAATATAGTTTGGGACATAAGATATAGTATGAGGACCAATGTAATGACAATAATACAATTATAAATAATATAGTATAACATGTTATAGAATAGTACAGAAGTATTAAATACAATATCAAATATTGGTATTGCATAGTAGTATATAATATATAATAATATAGTACATTTGGTTATAATATGAAATAAATAAATATTTAAATTCAAACTAAAGTATAAATATTTAACCTCATTATTATAATTACAGCTTTGGATAAAAACTTTAATTATTAAATATATAAACCCAAAACTGATCGACACACAAAGAAAACAACAGCTCCTCCTCCTCCTCCTCCTCCTCCTCCTCCTCCTCCTCCTGTGTGTCATTAATCACCTCTCATACCTTCCATCGCTCTACTTTAAACCTGCACCGTGAAGAAGAGCAGAGAGACGATGGTCCGGGAGCTGCTTCCTCCTCTTCCTCCTCTTGTCTGTCTGATACATCACTTCTTCCTGTTGTTGTTTTGATCATGTGATCATTCTTGGAAACCTTTAATTTGCACTGGGTTCTACTTTGCACGAGGAATGATGTGGAGTCATCGTCAAATGAACATCCTCTTCGGTTAAACCAGGTAAGATTCACCTGGTTTGTTTACCTGTGTGTTATCATCTTACACTCGCTTTAGTGATTTTAGTTATCGCTCAATTTAGGATTAAATCTGTGTGGTTTGTTTGCAAGTTAATGCAGAAAATATTACATCTCTTGACTATTAAGTCCAATAAAATTAATTCGTGGGATTATTGGAAATCAGTTATATGATCATTTCATTAATTTTATGCGTGTGGAAAAAGTCTAAGCAGAAGGAACATTTTCAAAGAGACATAAATCATTAAAGACTATAAAATATGGCAAAAGTGAGGCATGTTTCTATAGACAGAAATTAAATTAATGGTAAATAATGAAAATTTCCAGCAGCGACTGATAATTTGAGAATAAAAGTATTTAAATCCAATAAACCTGAAGAGCTTTAAAACACAAAGGCTGTTTGATAATTACATAAAAAACATTTTACACAACTGGAATACACAAACAAACATAAATGAATGAATCACATACTTCCTATTTTACCTCATCCAGCCAGATATATGATGCATTCTGCATGTTTATGGGTTTTTGCTTTCACTTTTAAAAGGTCAATTTCATCCAACAAGTTTGTTTGAACACATTTATGTTCAAATCTGTCAGATTCTGGTTAAATAATATTGAAAAAATGGGTGATTCCCTTCATCAAAATGAAGAAAACTGTATTTCCTGTCATGTAATCAGTGTTTCTTTATTTGTCAGGTATTGTAATAAACCTATGAAAACACACAGATCTGTTTTCTACACAGCATAGAAGCATAACCAGAGGCAGTTAACTGAATTTGATTTTATGAAAGTCGAGCCGTTTCACAGTTATTTCACCAGATTCCATCGATTCATTCTCAGCAGATGATCTACTGTACTATTGAAGAAGACTTGAAACTAGAGATTGAGACCATAAACTCATGTTTACAATGTTTACTGAGGGAATAAATCAAGAGAGAAGTAGAGTCATTTTCTCATAGACTTCTATACAACCAGAGGAGTCGCCCCCTGGTGGACAGGAGAGAGAATGCAGCTTTAAGACATGAAGCTTTGACTTCACTATCAGAACCGGAGGTTGACGCCTGGTTTAGAGATCTCCAGAATATTAAACTGATAAAGATCGTCCGATAAATCCTAAACACTAGTCCTATATTAATGGATCGGAGTACTTCAGGAGCGCCTGCTTTGGGTCACATTGCTCTCAAATTCAAAGAAGTGCTTCTTCATTTGTTTTTCATCAGTATGCATTGATGCTTCTGATATTAATACCCATCCTGTCAGACAGGGAGGAGCATGTTTTTCACACCGTGTTCACAGCTTCACACATCAGAATCAAACCCGAGAGAGAGAGCAGCTGCTCCAGATTTCATGTTTTGGAGGAACTGATTCGGATAAACAGCGGCTCACTTGAGTCCGTCTGTCCTCTCTCAGCCTCGTGTAGTAAGAATAAGTGAAAGGACGCCACCTAGCAAAAGAGAATGAATGATCACAGGAATAGTAGCATTAAATCTATTAATTAGGAAAGCCAGCTAAAATATTTCAAGAACTGCAGCAGTCAGAGATCTGCCAGAAGTAGGACACGGCCAGAGGCTTCGTCTCTGTTATACGTCTCCGTGTCTCATTTTTGTTGATTTGTGTTTGATCTTTTTTTATTGTTTTTCGTTATTCATTCTTGCTGTTTTGAGGTTAAGCTCCTTTAAAAAATTCCCTGGTTTCCAACAACAGCAGTACTACAATACATCTACTACTACTAAAATATACTACTCTTCACTAAACGCTCATCTACAAGTGCTTTACAAGAAGACATTCCATTCCATTTTCCGTAACCTGCTTATCCAGTTAAGGGTCGCGGGGGTGCTGGAGCCGATCTCAGCTGTCAATGGGTGAAGGCAGGGTTCACCTGGACAGGGTTCACCTGGACAGGGTTCACCTGGACAGGTCTCCAGTCTGTCGCAGGGCTGACATATAGAGACAAACAACCATTCACACTCACATCCACACCTACGGGCAGTTTAGAGTCTTGCAAACTCCACACAGAAGGTTGTCCAGCCCGGGAAATGAACCCGGGACCCTTTTGCTGTGAGGCGACAGTGCTACAAGAAGACATGTACGAGTTAAAATATATTCCCTTTTCAACAACACTTAACAACATCATGGAAAATCCAAAGGAACTAAAACTAACTAAGTATTTCACCATCTTTTCCTAAACCTAACTAAGTTGTTTCCTGTGAAGATTTTTCAAAGATTCTATTCTTGTAAGGAGCGGAAATTGACACTTGTTGCTGGACTTTTGTAGGAAAACACACAGAAAGTTAGGAATAACTCTTAACTATACGTCGTAAAGAAACATAATCGTGTCATCTCTAAATATGATATTTGCTGCCTTTTATTTCTTCTGATCAGATCCGAAACTCAAAACCTGATACTATGAACCTTCAGTTTTGTGATCCGTTACACCTCAGTGAATAATTTAATAATAATAATTTTAGTGCAGGGCTAACCAGAACTTCACCTTCTGTCTCACAGACTATTTTACTTCCTTCAGTCTTTCCGCCCCACGACGTCACAACATCACGTTGAAAGGTCAGACTAAGAAAACAAGCAGTTAAGCTACTGTGAGGGATTTACATGAATGGAACTCCATCTATCTTCTTTTAACTTTGTTAAGATAAGTCAGTGAAGTATTCATCATCATCATCATCATCACAACATGCAGGTTTTGGTTGCTTAGCATGTAAACGTCCCCTCAAGGTTCTCTGTATTTCTGCATTGGCTCAAATGATTCTGGTTTGAATTAAGCAGTTTTTATTGTTCTGACCCACTTCACCTTTCACTTCCCCACCAGTCACCCCCTCCACCATGAGCCTCCCCTACAACTCGGTGGCGGGGGCTGAGCCGTACGGCGACATCGCCTCCCCAGTGTCTTTGGACTCCAGTGTCTTCTTCAGCGAGATGACGGCGTCCTGCGTCACAGACCCACTACGCTTCTTTGTCGTCAACGTCGGGGGAAGTCGCTTCGTGCTGTCACAGGAGCTGCTGGCGTCCCACCCGGAGACCCGGCTGGGGAAACTGGCCCGCTGCGGCCCAGACTCGGCGCTGGAGCTCTGTGACGACGCCGACTTCCTGCAGAACGAGTTCTTCTTTGACCGAAACTCACAGACCTTCCAGTAGGTGGCGCCTTGTTCTATTATCTGAGGCATGCATGTTGTAATATTACCATCTCACTTACAGTGTAGAGACCAGGCGGCAACCTCCGGTTCTGTGAAATGAAGTCAATGCTTCATGTGTTAAAGCTGCATTCTCTCTACTGACCATCAGGGGGCGACTCCTCTGGTTGTATAGAAGTCTATGAGAAAATGACTCTACTTCTCTCTTGATTTATTCCCTCAGTAAACATTGTAACATTGTTACAGGTTTAAAACACTTCAGCGTTGACATCTCTTGACAGGAGGTTGGTTTATGGCATTTTGCCCGTTACATCTTCAGTCTTTGGGTTGGACTCCTTGCCTTATTGATTCTTCACAGTTCATTTTGTTTGTACTTCCTCTGGTGTTTCCGTGAATGCTCTGAGAGTACTTTGCCAATAACTAGAACAGTTATGGATGGCTTCTTCTGTAATCCGGTACTTCTTTTAATATCTGTTCTGACGGACTGCTTTCTGTTTCTGCTAACAGGTATGTGATGAACTTCTACCGGACGGGTCACCTGCACGTGAGGGAGGAGCTATGTGAGATGTCCTTCCTGCAGGAGATTGAGTACTGGGGCATTGACGAGCTCCGAATCGACTCCTGCTGCCGCGAGCGCTACTACCGCCGCAAGGACCAAAAGGAGAACCTTGAAGTGGGGAGAGACTTTGAGCCCGGTAGCAACGACGAGGACTTTGTGGGCGCCGTGTGCCCGGCTCTCCGTCGACGCCTGTGGGACCTGCTGGAGAAACCTGATTCGTCCCGCACCGCTCGCACCTTTGGCACGCTCTCGATCTTCTTCGTGGTGGTGTCCGTCGTCAACATGGTGCTCATCTCGCTGGACTTAGGGGAGGACTTCGGCGCGAGCGATGTCGGCATCGGCGCACCGCTGCTGTTCGACGCCCTGGAGTACGTGTGCGTATTCTGGTTCACGGGCGAGCTGGCACTTCGGTTTCTCTGCGTGAGAAACAAGTGTCGCTTCAGCCGGAGTATTCCCAACGTGATCGACCTGCTGGCCATCCTGCCGTTCTACGTGACGCTGGCGGTGGAGAGCCTCCACGGAGGGTCCACCGAGCTGGAGAACATGGGCCGCGTGGTTCAGGTCCTCCGGCTCCTCCGGTCACTCCGGATGTTGAAGCTGGGAAGACACTCCACAGGTAAACAGATGGCACTGCTCCGGTATGGTCCCAAAAAACAACAATCTAGTTGTCCTGTTACTTTAATGGATAATGAATTTAAGAAATGTAAACATGGAGTACAATAAAACAATTTGGGCGTCACAAATTATTTACCCAAATCTGTTTCAGCCAGTGGGTGTTGACAGTGTTCCTCACAATGAATTAATAACTTTGCTGATCCTTTTCATCTAGTGCCATCATCAGGTCAACATTTAACTGTGTCCAACACTAGAAGTAAAGACAGCCTCAGTGTCACGGTTGGTGTGTGGACCCAAGAGCAGTACGACGAGGAGACAGATAAAGTTCTGGAGCTTTATCTGAAGCTGAGAACACAGCAGACAGACAGGCAGGATATGACTCACAGTGGGAAACAGGCAAGGGATCAGGCAGACGGAAACCAGAGGAAGCGGAGGCTAATCTCGTGGTCGGGGACAGAAGGCTGAGTCGGTTAACCGGGGCAGAGGCAAGGTAGGAACACCGTGGTCTGGGACAGAAGGCTGAGACGTTGACCGGGGCACAGGCAAGGCAGGGAAGTCCAGACAGGCAGGGTCGGCAACGGGAAATCAGTCCGCTGCGACCCAGCGGGAACAGGAGCAAGGGGACGCTGCGACCCAGCGGGAACAGGAGCAGGGGGACGCTGTGACCCAGCGGAAGCAGGTGGACGCTGCAGCACAGCTGGGACGGGACCCGGGGAAGGCTGCTGCCCAGCCGGGACTGGAGTCGGCCGGAGCACCGACGGGACGGGCGGTGCAGGAGTCGACCGGAACGCCAACAGGTCAGGAATGGGCTGGATCGCCGACTGGACAGGAGTCGGCAGGGGCGCTGAAGGGTCAGGAGACAGCAGGAACGCCGACTGGACAGGAGTCGGCCGGGCGCCGACAGGTCAGGAGTCGGCCAGAACGCCGACTGGACAGGAGTCGGCCTGGGGGCGGCGACGGGTCAGGAGTCGGCCAGAACGCCGACTGGACAGGAGTCGGCAGGGGCGCCGACGGAACAGGAGTTGGCAGCGGGTCAGGAGTCGGCAGGAACGCTGAAGGGTCAGGAGACGGCAGTCAGGCAAGGTAGAGAACGCCGACTGGACAGGAGTCGGCCGGCACGCCGACGGGTCAGGTGTCGGCAGGAACGCTGAAGGGTCAGGAGACAGGGGTGCGGCAGGAACGCTGTCTCCTGTGCGACCCCAGCGGGAACAGGAGCAGGGGGACGGGCTGCGACCCAGCAGGAACAGGAGCAGGTGGACGCTGTGACCCGGGAGCGGGAGCAGGGGACGCTGCAGCCCAGCCGGGACGGGACCCAGGGAAGGCTGCTGCCCAGCCGGGACTGGAGTCGGCCGGAGCACCGACGGGACGGGCGGTGCAGGAGTCGACCGGAATGCCAACAGGTCAGGAATGGGCTGGATCGCCGACTGGACAGGAGTCGGCAGGAACGCCCGACGGGTCAGGAGTCGGCCGGGGCGCCGACGGGTCAGGAGTCGGCCGGAACGCCGACGGGTCAGGAGTCGGCAGGAACTGCTGACCCAGGGTCAGGAGACGGCAGGAACGCCGACTGGACAGGAGTCGGCCGGAACGCCGACGGGTCAGGAGTCGGCCGGAAGCCAACGGGTCAGGAGTCGGCAGCTCGGAAGGGTCAGGAGACGGCAGGAACGCCGACTGGACAGGAGTCGGCCGGAACGCCGACGGGTCAGGATCGTCCACGCCAACGGGTCAGGAGTCGGCAGGAACGCTGAAGGGTCAGGAGACGGCAGGAACGCCGACTGGACAGGAGTCGGCCGGGGCACCGACGGGTCAGGAGTCGGCAGGAACGCTGAAGGGTCAGGAGACGGCAGGAACGCCGACTGGACAGGAGTCGGCCGGAATCGCCGACGGGTCAGGAGTCGGCCAGAACGCCGACGGGTCATAGAGTCGGCCGTCAACGGCTGAATGGGTCAGGAGTCGGACTGGACAGGAGTCGGGAACGCCGACAGGGTCAGGTAAGTCGGCCGGAACGCCGACGGGTCAGGAGTCGGCCGGGCGCCGACGGGTCAGGAGTCGGCCGGAACGCCGACGGGTCAGGAGTCGGCAGGAACGCTGAAGGGTCAGGAGACAGCAGGAACGCCGACTGGACAGGAGTCGGCCGGGCGCCGACGGGTCAGGAGTCGGCCAGAACGCCGACTGGACAGGAGTTGGCCGGGGCACTGACGGGTCAGGAGTCGACCCGAACGCCAACAGGTCAGGAATCGGCTGGAACGCCGACTGGACAGGAGTCGGCAGGGGCGCCGACGGAACAGGAGTCGGCAGGGCGCCGACGGAACAGAGAGAGTGACAGGCAGGTGAACAGAGTGAGCCAATTAGGTGAGTGAGACAGAGTGACAGGGAGTGTGGAACTACTGACAGTATGGAGGAAGAACTGTGACACACAGCTGTACTTTCTGTTTACTGCTTATTAGCTAATGTAAGTATGCTAACCAGGCGGCAACCTTCGGTTCTACTTAGTGAAGCCAAAGCTGAAGTGTCTTAAAGCTGCATTCTCTCTAATGTGCACAGATTGTAAAGCCCTCTGAGGCAAATTTGTAATTTGTGATTCTGGGCTATACAAAATAAACTGAATTAATGTCCATCAGGGGGCGACTCCTCTGGTTGTATAGAAGTCAATGAGGAAATGACTCTACTTCTCACGCCTCAATCCAAATATGAACACTTCCTGTTCACTGGTCATCTCTTTTACATTTAAAGAAAACGTCGGCAACAGCAGCAAGATTTCACTCCTGATTGATTTAGAATTTATATTTGAGTGAAAACAATTAAATTGTGCGTTCATCAGTCTGGAGTCTTTGTCTGCATCTGAAATTCAGTGCTTACATTCTGTTTTTCAGAATTGCGTGCATAGTTCCGTTTTTTGTTTGTATACACTTGAGAAAAACTGTAATACAGTATTTTTTCCATGCAATAATTTCACCACATAATACTGCAAATATTGAAATATTGCAATACTTTCACTGTGTTAATGGCTTCAATGATAGATAGTCATTTAACAGTCGTATTAAGATGAATAGCTTCAACTTTAACTTTCTTTATTTTGATAATTATCAATGCAAAGGAATCAAATGTACAAATGTACAAACTACAAACTTATTCAAATCAGCTTTTGGCTGATTTGAATTGTATTAATGAAGGAAAGTGCTGTGTTTGAAGGAGAAGGGTTGAAAAAGAATAAGATGTGGGTCATTTCTTAAAAATAGATTTCTAAGTTCAGATAAAAACTCAGTCTTGTCTGAGGTGAAGTTCTTTGCTCAAGGGCACATGATCGGCGAGTCCACGTTGTTGCCCTGCAGCCTGTCAGGGGATCTCAAGTACACGATGTGAGCAGCCAGAGAGAGAAAAGGAAATTGTAATTCTCCTCGGTGAGAAGCTGCTGTTTTGAGATTTCAGCCAGGAGGTTTTTCTGAGGACGACCAAGAAAAGAGGAAATAAATAAATAAATATTGAATGATATTTTGGCATATTCTGGAGGGACGAGAGAGAGAGAGAGAGAGAGAGAGTGATTATATGTGAGTATATTTGTGTGTGTCAGACATATGAGTGCTTTGATCTGGGTTGATTTTGGGAAGGATGACGATAACTGGACTCAACTCATGAATAACCAAGGAGAACCAGAGAGGGAAGAGGGGTTGGTATATTTTCATAGTGTAGAAATGTGAGAATATAAACTCCCATGGTTGAGTTGAACCGGGGACGTTGAGATTTAGTGGGATTACTCTGAATTACAGCGCATCATTTTTCGTATGTATAGCTACAACTATAGCTACAACTGGATGAAACAGCCTGACCTACATCGTATAAGTTCGTTGTGTGTCGCATATATTTGTGTATTTCCTTCCATCATCAAGTTGGCTGCCTTTTGAATCTCAAAAGCATTTCAGTTTCATTATAATTCCTCTACATAAATGCATCAATACTTCAGATATGTATGGCTTTAACTGAATGTTAACTCTAATGGATCATTTTTAAGATGATTTTTACATCATACAGGAATGAATAGAAAGTTTGGAGGATGGACAGACTTTTATTCAGCTAATAAAGAGCTTTATATTGGGAATATCATGACTCTTCCCGTCCTTTGATTCCACGCAGACCTCAATCAGAACTCTGTGGTTCTTTTTAATCTGGAAGTAATACGTGATAAACTCTTCCTCCGTCCTCGTTTCTGTCCAGGTCTCAAGTCTTTGGGTTTCACCATCGCTCAGTGCTACGAGGAGGTCGGCCTCCTGCTCCTCTTCCTCGGCGTCGGCATCTCCATCTTCTCCACGGTGGTCTTCACTCTGGAGCACGACCACCCCGCCACCACCTTCACCAGCGTGCCATCCGCTTGGTGGTGGGCGACCACGTCCATGACCACGGTGGGCTACGGGGACATCCGGCCCGACACGCCGCCGGGGAAGGTGCTGGCCATCCTCTGCATCCTGTCTGGGATCCTGATCCTGGCGCTGCCCATCGCCATTATCAACGAGCGCTTCTCCGCCTGCTACTTCACGCTGAAGGTGAAGGAGGCGACGATGCGGCAGGGCGAGATGCTGAAGAGGCTGGTCGGCGGCTCGGTGGGGGGGGCTGACCACGAGGGAGGAGCGGGAGGAGGAGGAGGAGGAGGAGGAGGCGTGAACCTGAGGGACGCCTACGCCCGGAGCGTCCTGGAGATGTTGAGGCTGAATGGGCGAGAGAGGGCGAGCACCCGGAGCAGCGGAGGGGAGGAACTGTGGTGGTAGGACCAGGAGGTAGAACGACCCAGTCAGAGGTCGGGGGGTTAATGAGCAAGGCACTGACACCCGACCTCTGACCCCTCCGAAAGGAAAGGAAATTATAGGCACAACTTTGTGATAAGAGCATCCAAAAAAAAACAACCATTTCTTACCTGCGATAACTCAAATTAAAAAATATATATTCAAAAAAGGCTTGTAGAAAACATTGTAACAAATACCATCTCTCCTAAAGCTGCAATGTTTGTTGTGCAATCTGCAATTATTTTGTTATTTGATTAATTTCATGCTAAAATCTCTTCATTAAATTAGGAAAATAATTATCTCGGAAAACACATTTTCAAAAGGTTTGACGTCTGAAAAAGAATCATATATTTACACATTCTCCTGAACTGAATTCCAAACGACATTTGGATTTGAACTGAAACAACTTATCAGTTAATTGAGTAATTATTCATCATTGTGACATTTGAGAAGCTGGTACCAGCTCTCTGTCTCTGTTTTGAATAATTGTAAACTGTAATACTATCTCCTATAAAAAGTATTTTCCCATAAAATAAACAGCGTTCTCATTAAGATTAACATTGTAAATCTAAACAAAACAATAACATAAACTCAACAAAACTACTTGACTGGGTTAAGTAAAACATCATGGTTTGGGTTAAAATAAGAATGTTATTTAAGTTAAGGATATAAGTTAAAGCAAGTCAACGATAATTTTGGTTTCACACGAAACCCAAGCAGCTGTCTCCTGAGTGAAAGTCCTGTGTTTGTTTGATTCAGCCAGAGCTCCTCCGTACGCTGACTCAAATTGATAAGAGATGCTTTTGTGATACAACAAAAACAAATGTAATCTGGGATGAAATACGTTCACCTCCTAAAGTAATTAGAAATACAGTTCTGTTGTATGGGACAGTACATTTTTACAACATTGTAATAATGTGACACACACTGTAAACATTCAGTTACCATGACGCTCAGAAACCCATAATTCATGGTGTGTTTTCAGACAAAAACGACTCTTCATTGGAGGAAAAAAGCTGTTTTTGTGCTCCTGTTTCCGTTTCCATGCCGACATCACGTTATCTCTGAGCACAATGCTTCCTCTCAGAGAGTAAACATGTATCAGTAAGTGTTGTTTAGAAGGCAGAATCAAACCCTACAGGCTGTGTTTTTGGTCACAGTATCTTCTGCACTCTCTTGTATAGTTCCTGTTATCACTCTGTGACTCAGTCATGCAATAAAATGCGATCTCCGTTGGGTCAGAGTGGTCTTTTCAAATATCACAGTGATGGCCTGAAGGGTGGAGTTACAAACAACATGTTTCCTGCAGCATCACAGTGTTGTTTGTGGATTAGCAGCTGTGTGTGGATTTGATATCAGGTGTTTTCTGTTTCCCCAAGATTTCTCAAAATGTTAAAGTTTTTCATCATCACAAAAATCCAGGAGATTATAAGAAAGCAATGTAGCATATAAACGATTGTTGACTTGTTTTGTAATTTAGGAAGACTTTACATTGTATTGTAGTCACTTCTTGTACCTTAATCATAATAACCCCAAACTTTACTAAAACCTAAATCGAACTCTACAGTAAAAAAGTATCAAAATTACATTTTCTTGGTTTTGTGTACAGTTGACTAATTTCATTAAAAACAAAAGATAGGGGTTTAGGCACCAAAACCACTTGGTTAGATTTAGGAAAAACATCATGTTTGGGCTAAACCTTAACTTACCCTTACCTTAAACTAAACCTAACATTTACCTTTTCAATTCAATTCAGTTTATTTTGTATAGCCCAGAATCACAAATTACAAATTTGCCTCAGAGGGCTTTACAATCTTACCCTTAACTTTAAACCAAGTCTATGCTCTTAAGTATAATGACTGTTGTTATGGGGACGTGCAATTGTCCCCATTTTGTCCCTATAAAAAGGCGAGTCCCCACAATGTAGCTATTTAATCAGATTCATGTCCCCATATGACCCATTAGACCCCCCACACACACACACCCCCACACACATGTGTTTATGACAGTGAAGGTGAGACGATTTTTTTAAGCCTCGTTAGCATCGATTCGTTTCACAGCTTTAACAGAACCCTTCATGTCGGCTTCAGGTGTCGTCTGACGAGTAAAAAAGATTCATCAGAGACTCTCGGTCCGTCCAGCAGCGTTTTCATGATGTTTGTGTTTGTGTGTGTGATTATATAACACAACCTTTTCATAAGCACGTTTAGTCCTGACAGGAAGCTCCGAGGCAGCACCTCCCGTCTTCTCTGCTTGAATACTGAATCATTTACACTTTTCATTTTTACACTTTTTACTTTAAGCTTTCATCTGATGGAGCGAATCACACGATGAGAAACTTTCCAGATTTGAGGCGTTTGAGGAGTGTAAACCTGAAGATAAATACATCTGGAACACATCCTCTCTAAAATAATCACACCAGAGAGAATTTAAAACCCATTGTGTGCGTCAGGTTTTAACATCTGGACACAATGTTTTAAAGGATTAAGGCACATTAGTAACCTAAGGACGCTTTATTTTTTTATTTTGTCTTTGTATTGTGTGTTAAGCTGTTTTATATCAGAATCAGCTTTATTGGCCAAATATGCGTGCACATACACTGAATCTCTCACAACGTATTTAAACAGCTATAGAGATAAAAGCTGTGGACCGGAACAACAAAGATGGACAGAATAGGACAGGTATGTATTTAAGTAGTGAAAAATAGAATATTATATAAATATATATACATTATTCAAATTATGTGTATTTTTTTTGGTTGAAAATGATTAAAACTCTTTATTATAAGTAGTAATCAGTCTCTTCTTGTTTGATCTGGACTCTTTTTCTTTTCCTCCTTAAATGACTCAAATGCAAATGTGATGTACCAGTTTTTTTTCCTCGCTGTGCAGCCGGAGGCGTCAAACGCTGAATTCAGGTCAGTTGGGAAGGCAGTCAGGCAGGAAGTCATCTGACGGGGCTGTGGTGAAGGTGCAGCCCGCCAAAATAAAAAATGAATGAATGAATAAGAAGGAAAGAGACCAACGTCCTCCAGGAGATTCAACACCTTGGCGTGTGTTTGTTTTATTTTCTCCTGTTGTTGGTGCTCTCTCCAGGTCGCAGGTGGAGAAGAGCTCGATTGGCTGGAAGCTGCATGACGTCCTCACAAATCCATTTTCTTTATATTATGTTCACATGAAGGAAAAGACCTCTGGTGTGTGGACTGCAGGTTTTGCTGCCTCTCAGTTAAGGATTTTGTGTTGTCTTCTTTGTATGTTTCGATGTTAATAAAGTCTTGGATTTGATTGTTTTGAAGGTGTCTTCTGTGGTTGATTTGGGTTGTTCACCCAAAAGGCCAGCCCAAAGTTGAAACCTGATGTTTTGAGTTCAGCATTTAGGTTGTCACCATCTTGTTTTTTGCAAGCAGTGAACAGGAAGTGACCATATATGGACTGAGGAGGAGTGACATAGAGACGCCGTATACGTCTCTGGTGTGGACCTGTCAATCAGTGTGTAGCCCCGCCCTAAAGCATCCCCTGCTTTATGGTCTGTTTGACTCTAAATGGAGCATCATTTACTAAATGAACATCATGCTGTATTGAAGAAGACTTGAAACTAGAGATTGAGACCATAAACTCATGTTTACAATGTTTACTGAGGGAATAAATCAAGAGAGAAGTAGAGTCATTTTCTCATAGACTTCTATACAACCAGAGGAGTCGCCCCCTGGTGGACAGCAGAGAGAATGCAGCTTTAAGACATGAAGCTTTGACTTCACTCTTCAGAACTGGAGGTTGCTGCCTACATATTATACTATGTATCATTTTGCCTTATGAATTGTTTATACTGTAATTTTACTATGATGTTTATTCTGCACACATGACATCTATTTCCTGTCTGTCTGTCCAGGGATCACTCCTCAGTTATTCTTCCTGATGTTTCTTCAATATTTTCCCTGTTTAAGTTTTTTGGGGGGATTTTCCAGAATCGGAAGCGAGGGTCAAAACTCAGATTGTAAAGTTCATTCAGGAATTTTTTTGTTTTAATATATTGGAACGTATCAATAAAAATGGACTTGACATATCACGCATTTGAGGAAAACCATATGTAAAAAAAGAAAGGAAGCAATTTATTAAATCATATTCGCTGTCCATTTCTGAATGTCCCTGTTAGTGGATCAAGATTTTTTCTTCTGTCTGCGTGATGCATTTGATGTGTGCTAAAAATCCTCAACTTCAACACACCTAACTTTAACCATTTCGGTGATTTTTTTTCTCCCAAACTTGAACCACATAATATTTTATTGCCAGAAACAAACCAAACCTGATCCACACATTTAGTAATGCTAAAGTCCTCCCGTCACATTTCCTTTTGCTTTGAGCTTCACAGTAAAATCTCCTGTCCTACTTAACGCTGTCTCCGTCTAGACCGGCCTGTGATCCCCTTGAGGCTGTTGTGGTTCCCTAGAGAACCTTATTTTTCCACTACGTTACAGCTCCACTCACTCTCCATCTCCTCGTGTTCTCTTTTCATCCTACAGGTGCAGTGAGGCACAGGACAAATTCTACTTTTAAAGCGTCAACACCGCCAGATAAAAATCATCTTCATGTCTCACCTGATGTGTGAAACTCAAACAGTGAATACTTTTTATTGAGGGTGTGAAGAAAAAAAATCACAGGAGATAAGAGTCTGTTAATTAAGTGAGAGCGAGTGAGAGTTAAATATAGTTTAAGGAAAAGCAATGTGATGATGAATTTGGTTATTTAAAGTTAAGAACAGGCATACATCAGACTTGTGAATGTCCAGACATTCACAAGTGTGAAAAATATGATGTGAACAGCAGATAATTATAAGAAAATAAATAAATATAAAGTGAAAGAGAATCTAATTAAATCTAAACTGTGACTGAGGCAACAGAGTCGTCATGTTTAATTCTAAACTCATGTAACATGAAGTGTATCAGAGACTCTTAAACAGACTCCTTCATCCATTCAGAGAGCTTGTTTTCAGGCCGTGTGACGATCAGAGTCTCTGCTTGTCTTAACAGTTTACCTTTCAGCTGTTTTAATGCCCTGCTGTGTTTACTCCTCTTCCTCCTCTTCCTCTGCTCTGACCGAGCCGCTCTGATGAAACTCTGCAGAAACAAAAGACAGATCCTTCAACTGAGGTGACCTCCAACCAGAAGCTCCGTGCACATTAACCAGCTTCACACAGTCTTCTTAGTTAACATGTTTTTATTTTACATTAGTATATTTATCTCTATGTCAGATAGTAATGCGTTTTAAGGTCAGATGGATTATTAAATGGTGTAAATATGAATGTAGTAGCTGATTTAACTGATAGAGAATGGGGAAAGTAAAATGACAGAGCTGAAAGTGGATATTTCCAATTCAACCCAAACGTTGACATGATTGTCACTTAACTTCCGTACTTCAGTAACGCAACTTCTGTTGTTATTTCAACCCAAACGTTGACATATTTCTCACATAACTTCTGTACATAAGTTACGCCATTTAAGTAGTTATTTCAACCCAAACGTTGACTTATTTGTCACGTTACTTATGTACTTAAGTAGTGCCACTTCCATAGTTATAATAAGAAAAATGGTGACTTATTAATCACGTAATTTCCATACTTAAGTAACGCCACTGACGTTATTTTACATTATTATAACCCGTAGAAATATTTGTCATGTTACGTCGGTGCTTAAATAACGTCACTTTGGTAGTTACTTTAAACAGAACAATTCCTAAACCAAACCAAGTAGTTTTGTTGCTTAAACGCTGCAGGCTCCAGAATCTAAAAATGCTCATTTCATTTAGCAAATCCCATACATAGTTGATAGCTGATGGTGGCGCTAAGCACTCAGCAAATTCATTCCAATTCATCCCATGAGGACCATGAATATAAAATAGTAAATTAACTGAAGTCTGGGCTGTAAATGTTGAATTATTAAGGTGAAATACTGAACTGATGAAATCTCAAAGTATCAAAAACTGACCGGAGCACAAAGCTGACAACAAATATTTACTCAGATCAGTTTATTATCTCATAGACTTCTATACAACCAGAGGAGTCGCCCCCTGGTGGACATTGGGCTTCACACAACGGGTGAGTTAATGATGTGGTTCGTTATTTGACTACAACTATTGCTTATTCTCGTTATCGAATGATCTGCTTGTATTTTCTCTATTAATCATGTAGTCCATTAATATGTAAGAAGTCTTGTTCAGGTGTCTTGTTTTGTACAATCAGCAGTCCAAAACACAAACATATTACATTTTCTATCACCAGAGACTAATCAAAACCACAAATATTAGTACAAAAACTTTCTAACTGATACTTTCTTAAATACTGAGTTTTCTTCACTGTGTCTGGTGAGCAGCAGTCAACTGAAACAAGCAAGCTAACACTGAAATAAATTCATTTTCATAAGATTACAGAGAAGTATTATGTTTTATTCATGTTGTTGATGTGTAAAGGATATAAAATACGTCATAAACATTTGTAAGAAAGTATCTTTACATGTTGGAAAACTTTAAAGCTCCTCATATTAATTTTGATATTCAAACCTAAGACTCCATGTTCTTAAAGAACTAAAACTATCAACGGAAGCAAAAAAAGCATTTATGACTGTTAAATACATTATTCTGACTCTAGCTGCATACACATACATACAGACTCAATCTATGTTCAACGTCCTGTAAATCACTTTAACTACAGAGAGATTCCTGCTGGATTAAACGACCACTAATCAATATGAGGGCAGATATGTTACAGATATTAATATCAGACAGTCCGGCCCTGTTTCCTCTGGACGTCACAGCTCCTCCATGAAGTCTGGAGGCTGAAACAGAAAGCAGAGTTCAGACAGTCCAGAAAAAGACAAGCAGCTGATGAAGACCAGCAGTCAGACTGTAGAAACACCGTTAACCCTCTGAATACCAAGCCTTCAGGGCGTTTTATGCTCCTGGAACATTTCACTCTCTGTGGTCTTGTTTTAATACTGTAATATAAAAGTCCTGCTCCTCTATGGAAACAGAACCATCCTGACTAGAAGGAGAGAACTCAAACATGTCTTTAGTGCAGAATAACACAGTTATTATGACATAAATCATTACAAAAACACAAGTTGAAGTTTTTTGATCATTTATTTTACAAAAATGACCAATGTGTACTATTCATTTAAAATTTTCCCAAGTGTCCACAAGTGTTACCAATGTTGGAATGGAGCTCTGCATGTTATAAATATGATAAACTATTTACTTTTCTACATCCTCTACTTCCAGCCTCTGCTCTCCTCTCTGCTCTGTGTTCAGCAGCAGTTCAGTCAAAGTTTCACAGATTTGTGGTCACATGACTGTTGGTCTCAGATGAATCAATCATGACTTCATAGTTTCACTGAGGAGCTCAGAATTTAATGTTTTTTACAGAATCTGGTTAAAGCAAACGGTTTATTCTGAGCGAGATTTTAAATGGGACATGTAGAATAAAATGTTTTTTTGTTTCACCAGTAGTGGAGAGAGAAATCTAAAGTTTGTCCTGAGGGTGGCGCTAGAAGAAAGGTCATAAGAATCACCCTCTACCCTTACTTTCTATTCTGTTTAAATATATGTATATATATATATATATATTTGGTATAGATAGATAGATAGATATATTTTTTTTTTTCGTGTCATGCACAAAAACGTGCCCCTCATGGGTTTACAAGACAGCAGCAGTACAGCTGCAGTGGATCCTCATCTCATCAGGTCACATCTGATTACAAGATGACATGTTGCTTCACCGCTCCATCTTAAGCAAAACATTCTTTCTTCTCTCCCAGGCCTGGCAAATAAAAACCCTGCCTTCACCCATTGACAGCTGGGATCGGCTCCAGCTCCTGCGACCCTTAACTGGATAAGCAGGTTACGGAAGATGAATGATGAATGAATGAATGGGTTTTATTTCACCAATTAGCTGCTTTAGCAGTAAGATGGAGTTTCACTGCCAGCGAGAGGAGTGGTCGAGGAAATTACAACAAAAGTCTACTTTTGTTAAAAAGGTGGCTTTTGAGGCATGAAATATATATTTACATATTCCTTTATTTTCAAATGTAAACAGATACTGTAGAGAAGCAGAGGGGAAGTTGTTTCACAAGATGTGTTTCGAAAAACGCAGACAGATCAACGATAACAGGAAAGAGGAAATTTTGGTTTTGTTTCCATCAGATTTGAAAAACGTTCCTGTTTCTGTGCAACTTCATTTACTCTTAAGAGTTTGTCCATTTGTGAAGTATTTCTTCACTCTAGGGCAGCTGTTGTTTCTTAAATGACCCACCTTTTACTAGCTGCCTTCTTTCAGAGTCACTGATATTCAAACATTTGTTTTCAGATAAAGAGGTGAAAGAAACATGAAGGTTAAATATTAAATGTAAAGTATATTAATAATATAACAGAAATGATGTTTCTCAGTGACTCACCTGCACTGTCACGTCTTTCAGTTCTCTGCGCTTGCAAACACAAGTCCTTTAAAGACAAAAATAGTTGCAGAGTAAAATACAATGATTTTTTATAATTGAAAGGAAGAAAATAATTATTTGAGAAATATCAGAAAAGTTTCCTTTCATTTCAGCTGGCTGTGTTTGATTGACAGCAGCCGACAAGCTTCTAGTGTGTCGATGGGAACTCCGGTGTTTTAACGTAGGGAACTAGAGAGTGTTGTGTTTTAACGTAGGGAACTAGAGAGTGTTGTGTTTTAACGTAGGGAACTAGAGAGTGTTGTGTTTTAACGTAGGGAACTAGAGAGTAGGGAACTAGAGAGTGTTGTGTTTTAACGTAGGGAACTAGAGAGTGGTGTTTTAACGTAGGGAACTAGAGAGTGCCGGTGTTTTAACGTAGGGAACTAGAGAGAGTGCTGGTGTTTTAACGTAGGGAACTAGAGACGTAGGGAACGAGAGAGTGCTGGTGTTTTAACGTAGGGAACTGTGTTTTTGTGTTTTAACGTAGGGAACTAGAGAGTGTTGTGTTTTAACGTAGGGAACTAGAGAGTGTTGTGTGTTTTAACGTAGGGAACTAGAGAGTGTTGTGTTTTAACGTAGGGAACTAGAGAGTGTTGTGTTTTAACGTAGGGAACTAGAGAGTGCTGGTGTTTTAACGTAGGGAACTAGAGAGTGTTGTGTTTTAACGTAGGGAACGAGAGAGTGCTGGTGTTTTAACGTAGGGAACTAGAGAGTGTTGTGTTTTAACGTAGGGAACTAGAGAGTGTTGTGTTTTAACGTAGGGAACTAGAGAGTGTTGTGTTTTAACGTATGGGAAAATATATTGCCGGTGTTTAATGTAGGTAAAATGTGTTAATCGTTGGTGAAAGTTACCTTTTGATGATGATGGATGTCACGGTGATGATGAGCACAGAGTGCAGAGTGAAGATGATCAGTCGGACAGCCAGCATTGTGTCAACACTCTTGATTTCTGTGAAACAGAAATGTGAAGTTAACTATTGGACGTTAGACGATTAACATCAAGATGATACTGTCATTTTCTACAGTCCTCTGAATTCTGGTGTTATGGTTTACCAGCAGATGGCCGTTGCCCTGGTGACATTAAGTTGTGAAGGTGTTTTATGACACAAGTATTTGGTTCTTTGATAGAAAGTTAAAGCTACAAGAGACCTGTGGACATAAAAATCTGTTTTAGTATAAATAACTATTTCCAGCTCAGAGAAACAAACCTTCCTCTTCAGCCTCCACATACAGACTAAACGGCTTGGAGAGAGTGCGGTCGTTGTTCTTCAAACCACAGGTGTAGTTCCCAGAATCCTGTGCAGTCAGAGCGCCGAGATAGAGGGAGGGGCCAGTGTGTTTGAGGGCGTGGCCATCTCTCAACCAGGTGACCTCCAGTTGGTGGAAGGAGCACCCTGAGGTGCAGTTCAGTGTGACTGCTTCACCTTCTCTCATCTCTGTCTTATTAACGGAGCTTCTTATCTCCATCTGAGCGCCATCTAAATGAATGTAATGTAAAATGAATTTTCATTATTCATTATGAATATCTTTTACTCAGAACATGGTTTATAAAGAATGCTGTGACTTTGAAGTCAAGTTACCGACATCTTAAATTTGTTTATTTGTGGAGCTGAAACTATTCGTTGATGGACAGAAGATTAAACTGGAACAATATTTATAATCAATAGAGTTCCATGTTTCATAAATATTTCTGATACAGCCTTAAATCCTGGACCAGGTCGCGGCGGAGTCTTTGCACAGATCCGATGTCACGTTATCAGCCCGTTTTTACGTGTCACGCGCTACCTGATCATTCATCCTGCCTGACCACTATTAAACATGTGCAACTGTCCAAAGAGATGCAAAAGAAAGGATACGGCTCACTAGTTAGCTACTTCCATCATAGCTTTGGATGAAAAATGTGTCCAAAACATATTTTATTCAAGTTCAGCTGCTAGCGGTTCTCCTTGAGCTTACTTCAGTGAACAGTGCCCGGTTAAGAGTAGTGAGTGCAGAGTCAACAGGCAGTCAGTGGCAGTATAAAACAGATCATAAAAGGTATTTAAGTCACCGCAACCACGAGCAGCTCGTAGCTTTACCTACAAAAATGATTGCACTGTAATTAGTAGAAATCTCACAAGACAATTTTACCATATACCAGGAAGTATGAAGCATGCAAAAGGACGATTTGTCAGATAAAAGCCGGTCTTTCACCCAGGAGACGGCTGTTTGTTTCCTGTGTGAAACGAGAAGTCAACATGAATTGGTTTGTCACGTAACTTCCCTATTTCAGTAAAACCACTTCTGTAGTTATTTAAACCCAAACCACGATCTTGGTTTGGGTTGAGATAACCAGACTTTGTTTTTTTGCCACCGTCCCAAAAATCATTTAAACGCTCTAAAGTCAGTAAACAATCAAAAATACTAAATGTTGTACTTTTACTTTGTTGAAGTAATTTATAGTGTTTTTTTCTTCATACAAGCATACAACTCAAATAATATGGAAATAAAAGATTGTATTTTTATGGATTAAAACAAATCTACTCATTAGTAGTGTTAATGATGTATTATAATCTTAGAGCTAGTGTTAGGAAGTTAAACATCATAATTCATCTCTAATATCTATTTTATATTAATGTGAAAACATCTCCTTCAAACTACTGGATTTATTGAAGTTTATCACCAACGCTACATTTTACAGATTACATGTGAACACATCATGATAACGTTATAATTTACCTTCAGCCAATATCATTTTCACTGAACAGAGCCTGAACGCATCATAATGTAACTGAACTGAACCTCCGTTCTGCTAACGTTACTAGCTCTCCTCCTGTTGATTTAAACACAACCTTCAAGGTGCCTTTAATAAAACCCTCACAAGTTAAGGAGGAAACAGCAGCAGTTTATGTCAACATCTGGACAACAAGCAGAACATCATCATGATCAGTGTTCTACTGTTTGGAGATCAGCCGTCCATCCTCGTCCACGGAAGGGAACGTTAGTTTGATCAGAACAACAGGATCATCAATAAAAGATCATCACTGAGATAACTGATCAGCTGAGAATGTGTTTTAAACATTTAAGAACTTCTTCTTTTGCTGCCCAAGAAAAACTATTTGTTTACATACAAGAATAATAAAGAAAAGTGGATTATTTCCTTAATTCATTGTTTTTTTGCACAATATAATCAAAAAGAACCAATAAAAGTATCAATAAGGAACCCGAACCGACAAGCAGAATCAATAAGAGTACTGCTGTAGATGAATCCTAACGGTACCCGTCCCTAGCTGCAGTACATCGTGTGTTTGAGCAGCTTTTAGATGTGACTGTTTGTAACTGTGTGAATATGAACAGGTCATCCTGCAAAAAAGAGCCTGGCTCTAAAAACTATAAAAGATTATTAATATTATTGTCTTTATCATTTTTAATAGCATTATCATATGATGTTCTTACCAGTCACGGTGACTTTCACTCCTTGTGGTCCAGTATAAGGGGAAAATATGGTATGAGCTTCCATTCTGAAGCGAAGAGTTGCATCGTCTCTCTTCTGTACATCTGTGATCTGTAAAGAACAGTCTCCCTTCTTGTCTCCCAGGTATCTGTAACGAGGGTTGTTGATGTTGTTGTATAACTCGCTGTCGTACACAGACGGAGTGCTGCCATGACAAATTCGATGGTTCTGGCACCAGATGACTCTGAGGATCTCGACTGAAACCTCTCTTCCATCCTCATAGACAGACTTCAGAGGTGTGAAGGTGCAGGGGATGGTGACCGTGGATCCCTTCACAGCACAAACTGGACCTGGATAGTTCACTCTATCACTCACAGCATCTGTAAAAACACAACACAGTGATGTCAGCTGAGTTTAGGAATAAAAGGACTTTGATTTAGGACGAGTGCTTTGGTATGAAAACTTAATTAAAATGGACCTCATGTACTAAAACAGAAAACAAAAAGAGAGAATATAATAAAAGTGCCGTTTCAGAGCTGCAACTTTCATCAGTTTGATGTTAAAAACTGAAACTGTGACAAAAGCTTGAGTAAGATATAAACGTAACATATAAAGTCCATGTCTTACCAGCCAGCAGTAACATGAAGCACCAGGAAATCTTTGGGTCCCAAACTGCCATCTTAACGTTTTGAACTCGTTGATTCAACTTGTTCTGCTTAAACTGTGGTGAGAAAAGACTCTGACTGTGTTTGGAGGAAGTGACATAGTAACCACAAAGTGTCTAAACTTGTCCCGTACGTCAGACGTCAACGGTGCAGCTCGTTTTCCTGTGAATGTCGGTAGATATTAAACACCAGGAAGATCCTCCATAAGAAAGATATCTTGTCAAAAAACTATTTGGATTCATCTTTAGGGAGCTACAACAAAGATTAATGAAGTGGAAGCTGATATATATTTATTTTTGTGATAAGAACCCTCATGTTTATTGTGTGGGCACCAAAAACTCCACACAGTTATCTCCATTACACTCATCTTTTCAAACTAAAAGCCTGTGTGTTGTTTGCTAAACACTGCCACTGAAATACTGCACTCAATTATCAATCACCTGCACCCAGAATGCACCTGGGAAAAGAGCTTTAACAATTTAAATCACTTAGAGCTTGAAGTTTACAAATAGGATACTGGTTTGCAGAATAAACACTTTCCATTTGTGTTCATAGTTGGTGTGGGAAGTTCCAGTCTGTTACAAATGTTTTGGTATTTTTTG
Source organism: Anoplopoma fimbria (assembly GCF_027596085.1). NCBI lineage: Eukaryota > Metazoa > Chordata > Actinopteri > Perciformes > Anoplopomatidae > Anoplopoma > Anoplopoma fimbria. Next base: position 27,104,996 of record NC_072468.1, on the reverse strand, counting down.
TGTCCTCTGTGTTCTGCTGTCACACTGCCCTCTAGTGGAATCACACACTCATTACACTGCAGAGGTTTTTAATTTTCCTTTATTGAGAAAACAAATACAATCACATGTATCAAATAACAAATAGAAAAATTAAAAAAACAGAAATAAAATAAAATCACAAAAATAAATGAACTATAACAGCAGGTAAAGAAAGTAAAGAAAACAACTTGAGAGCGTTCTTGTCTTTATCAAGTTTCAGTGAATTAATTGGGAGTTTCAAGTAACGCCACTTCTGTAGTTACTTTAACCCAAACGTTGACTTATTTGTCACGTTACTTACGTGCTTAGGTAATGCACTCCTAAAGTTATTTTAACCCAAACGTTGACTTATTTGTCATTTACCGTCGGCACTGTAGCGAGGTTCGGGCGGCTTGGTGGATGTAACACTTGAGAATCATCCCTCTACCGGCAGCAGGTGACGCAGAGACATTACAATACCCCCCCACTCTGGTGTATCATCTCTACAGGGGAGTTTTCAAATACACTTCATCAGAGACGCCCCCATTGTACCAGATGGTACCTCTGCACCTTAAGCAAGAAAGGTGACAATTATGACAGTCCACAGCCTGAGAGGAAGATCTCAAGGTAAGATACGTAGTAAGCACCGGGAAGGGAACCTCTCTTATCTGGGAACAGGTCAAGCGTGACTTCACAGAGCAAGTCATAAATGACTTAAGTCATAAGAACAGGAACTAACAATAGTTGTCTTACAATTATTCTCTGTAGCTCGGAATAACATTGTATAAGTCTTTAGAGTATTCAATAACCCCACTCAAGTTATTCCACAGGTGACTCCAGGAAGGGAGGTCTTTGTCCTGAATCTGTGAGAGGAGAACAGAGCTAAATATGTTTCAGGCCCTTTGAAGACCTGACACACCGTGTGACCACAGTCCCATCCAGCGACCATTGGCGATAAGACATATTTTTCTTAAAGACCGGAATGTTTTGTGGAACAGGTAGAGAAGAAATATTAGCAAAAGTTATAAAATGTTTACATGCTAGTAAGTCACATGACCGATGCACATTTCTGTCTCCATGTTATCTTTGTTTAATCCTGTGTACTAACTATGTGTAACTAAAAGTTTTGTTTACATACAAGTTGATACGTGTGTAAGGTTTATATTCGTGATCCATAGTGGGGGAAAGTATGTGACTTATTTGTTTAAGATGTTGGATTAGTTAATTTACTAAGCAAGAGCACGCCAACATTAAGAGACAAAGAAACTTGGAATAGTTGTGGAGAGGTGTCGTAAATCACGACCGCACCCCGCCATTTGACACCTATCCTGTGTGGATAAAACTCGTGAGTCTTTTTTTTGTCGCCCTCTTGTTTTTCCTTCTTCGTTTTGTGTTGGTTGTGCGTCTTGTTTGGTTTTATAGAGTTTCATACACGCTCCCGTTATTTTATTTGAGACTCGCAGTTATTGTCTAATGCTCTTTCTTCCTAACTACTTTTGAGCATCTTATAAGAGATAAGATAAGATAAGATAAGATAAGATAAGATAAGATAATCCTTTATTAGTCCCGCAGCGGGAACTTTGCAGGCTTACAGCAGCATAGAGTAAAGTGCACACAAGAGACATAGTAGAAGAAGACAAGATAAAAAATAAAAAATAAAAAATAAAAAAAAACAAGTATTATAAATAAGCAATAAGAAACAGTAGAAAAACAACAATAACTGAAATATTATATTTACAGACAGAAAAACATATTTTAACTATTATTGCACAGTGTAATGTGTAATGTATTGCACAGGTTTTTATTGTCATGTTATTATTGTCATGTGTCATGTGGTCTGCTGGGAGCAGAGCTGGTTGTGCAGCCTGACAGCAGCAGGAAGGAAGGACCTGCGGTACCTCTCCTTCATTATAGTTAGTCCTTTTAAGCAAGCCTTATTTTGTTTTAGTGTACGTCCGTTAACCTCATGAGACATCAACTTTAATTATTGTCGTTAAGCCAAACGAGATTAGTGTAAGTATATCACAACAAGTAGTTTTAGTTATCATATTATTCAGAGTGTCCGGCCCAAACTCCGTGTCGGATCCAGAACCTGCTGAAATCTTTGGGTCCCAAACTGCCATCCTAACGTTTTGAACTCGTTGATTCAACTTGTTCTGGTTAAACTGTGGTGAGAAAAGACTCTGACTGTGTTTGGAGGAAGTGACATAGTAACCACAAAGTGTCTAAACTGTACCCTTCTTTGTTCCTGTGAAACAGATCAGAGGTCTGTAGACATTAAACACCAGGAAGATCTTCCCTGTTATCAGTTTCTACTGGTCCTCTGAGAGAGAAGAGATCTCGTCAAAAATACATTTAGATTTCTCTTTAGGTAGCTACAACAAAGATTAAAGTGGAAGCAGATATATATTTACTTTGTGCTTAAGTCATACGGCAAACAAAAAAACTGAACAATCTGAGTTCTTAGAACTACATTTAGAGGAACTTTTTTAGTTCCTATATGAGAGAATGTTCCCTCCCAGCACAAGAAGAAAAATGAGAAACTTAAGTGTTTGGAGTGTCGGACACATGAGCTAATGTAACACCAGTAACCACCATTTAAAAAAACTGTTCCCGTATCTAGAACTACACTGACAGTCACTCTGATGAACCCTTAAACAGTGAGACAGAGTCAGAAACAAATCCGTGTGCAGTAATCGGGTACCTTTATGTTCTAAATTAAAGGTACCGGACACACCTGACGTACCAGGTGAATCCAGTTAATGAGCAGCTTCAGCCTAGATCAGAACTTGATCACATCAACTGTGTCTGAATCTTTAATGTACAATAAACCTGAAAAACAAAGTATGAATCATTAATCGAAACAATTTCTCAGATGCCAATGATCGGCATTGAAATATAAACTTCTTTTGTGTTTCCACCAGCAGTGGTGTTTTAAGTATTAAATGAATGAATGAGACTTAATGAGACCAGAGTCAGGGCCAACAAAGAAGACGAGATCCTGACGGATGTTTGATGCTGTTTGTCCTCCGATAACGATGATGATGATAACGATGATGCTGACGATAACGATGATGATGATGATGATAACGATGATGCTGACGATAACGATGACGATAACGATGATGATGATGATGATAACGATGATGATAACGATGATGATAACGATGATGATGATGATGATAACAATGATGATGATGATGCAGAGAGCTCATGAAACGTGGAACCTTCACACAGTTCTTCCAGTGGTTTTACCTGTTTTACAAACTGTAGCATGGCTTGTGTTGCGTTAGCATGATGCTAACACCAGAAAGTGATTTTACACAAGGTGGCTACCTCTATTTCTTTAAAGTGAGGTCGATGCTTCCTCTGTTAAAGCTGCATTCTCTCTGCTGTCCACCAGGGGGCGACTCCTCTGGTTGTATAGAAGTCTATGAGAAAATGACTCTACTTCTCTCTTGATTTATTCCCTCAGTAAACATTGTAAACATGAGTTTATGGTCTCAATCTCTAGTTTCAAGTCTTCTTCAATACAGCATGATGTTCATTTAGTCTGGTTTTAGTCTGGTTGTAAAAATTAGTAGTTTTCTAAAGGGACTTTGGTGCTCAGAAACATTACCGCTGTTGTCCACAGGGGCCGCCGAAACCAACACAAAATGAAAATTCCGAAGAAGAACCGGAGGATAACATCTGGTCTGAAATTCGCACTTTCAGAAATTCAATCCCAGTTTCTATGATGGAACAGATGTAATCCATAATCCCTGATTGATCTCCGATTATCGGTACATGAGCAAAACATAATGTTTGAGAGACAAAAACTCTGACGTTATTGTTTGACGTTAAACGTTCTGCTGTTTTAAATGTATTTCACGACCAGCTCCTGTTCTGAGAGCGTCCTCCTCTGTTATGTGTCAGAATACAGTTTAACCTGGATGTTGATGTAAAACTTCCTCTGATGAGAGTGAAGCCGGCAGCAGAAGTCCTGAGTGTTTATGTTCATGAGTCACGTCGTCATCAGAGAAATATTAAAATGATTTGGTAAAATTCACAAACATCTCACTATCCCTCAGGCTCTCTCTCTCTCTCTGTGTCTCTCTCTCTCTCTTTTGCATTTGATAGAAACAATTTATGAAACGAGGCCGTCTTTGACTCAAAAACACAAAATACAAAATATCTTACATTCAACACTTCATTCAAAACTATATAAACTGTGATAAAAAATTATATTTTTTAATCACAACTTGACATTAAAACACCAAAGTAAAATATCTCTGTCCACATGCTGACTGCACACTGATTTGCTATTCTACTCTTTATACGCTGTAAATAAACACAAAAGCAGAGTTTATTCTCAATACTCGCCTACATAGTTGTACACACAAAAAAGCAAATCTGCATCCTGTTCGTAGTCTTCAAGCTCTGATCTCTAGGGGATCTAAATGGTTAGAAATGTTTTCATAGGTGCATTCTGGAAACTTTTTTTTGTCGTGGCAATTGCAAAAAAAACTGTATTTCACAAAAGAAGCTGATGGTTAAAGTTCATGTAATATTCAAGATCTCAGATTTTTAAAGGTGAAGTGCAAAATTTAGAGAAAAGAAAGTGTAACATATATGTTTTAAGAATTAAGTAATAAGGTCATTTCATTAAATTATTCAACTAAGTAATTCCGAGAAAAAACTGCATTTTTTTCTCTCAAAGCAGTGACTTCCTTCTCACATCATGCAGTTTTTTGTACTTGCCATAACACAAAAACTGGTGTCAGGATTATTGAAAGCACTAACTCATGTTTCACTCATTGTCACTAAGCTATGTTCAAAAGATAACATCATCTAGCTAGCTAGCTAACTTAACTATTTTCATAAGGCAATTTTATCTCACTAAATAGTTTGCTTACCTATGTTCAAAATGTAACATCCAGCTAGTTAGCTAATAAGCTATGTTAAAAATATAACATTAGATAGTTAACTTAGCTGTGTTCAAAATGTAATGTTATCTAGCTAGCTAGATAACTTAGGTTGTTGTAAGAACACCTGGTAGGAAAGAAATCAGGCATTGTAGCTTCAGAGAGATACATCACTTCCAAAAACTTTGAGGTGGGACATCTTTCTAATGACACATTTTCACATTGTTATACTTCAATAGTTTTATGACAAAATGCAACTTTCTTGATGTGCAAAATTTTCTTTTAAATTGACAAACATCATATGTGTAATTCATGGCACAACACAATCGGGATGAAATCATTATTTGTCTCTCACTGCTGACTAGGCTTCATCATTGATCTGAAATAAGGTCCCACTAAAGACACCTAAAGAGACAGGACTCGTTCTCAGAGCTGGAGGAAGATGTCTCTCCACTATTGAGATATGCTGAGACTTTAATGACCAGCTATAAGCGCTGATTGTCGTCATTTGTTCAGTCACAAGCAGCAGCATGAAGTGCACGTGTTTCTTTTTGTAAAGACAAAACAGAACAATAAACATGAGAGCGGCATCAAGCCGTCTGCAATGCGTCTCTTCTTCTGGAGACTAACGGGCTGAATATAAAGATGATGTGATTTGAGAGCAGACACAGAGAGAGAGAGAGAGAGAGAGAGAGCTCACACAGCTTTTTCTGTTTTTATCCTCCATGCGTGCTCTGGTTGCGTCACGGTTGCTGCGTGGGCGGCCGACCCGAAGAACAAAGACGAGCTCATTCACACTCAGACTGTTTTAGTCTCAGATCCAGACTGCAGCACTGTGGAGAGATAACAGACTCCAACCCTCCCACTGCAGGTAGTTACTTAATGTAGACATGATCTAAGAGAATCTGAAACTGATGAATTCAAAGCCTCGTATTTCCTTTACTGTGTAGTAAGGCTCCTTTAAATATGCCTTAAGTGATTAAACACCTCGGTTGTTTCTTATAAAGGATTCACTGCAGCCTTCGACCTGCAGTCGGAGCTCCGGAGGGAAGAGGCGAGCTCAGCTCCCGGCAGCAGCAGCATCCTCCTCCTCCTCCTCCTCCTCCTCCTCCTCCTCCTCCAGGAGCAGAGCTTCTCCTCTCTGGGAGCCGACACCACACTGCTGGAGACCCAGGCCGTATTACTGGACCCGCTGGAGGGAAGGGAGAACCAGAACCAGGACTGAGCGGGTCAACTGTCAGATCCTGCTGCAGTAGAATGAGAGGTTTTCTAAAGGGAGTCTGGTGCTCAGAAGCACTACCACTTTAGTCCACAGGGGGCGCCAGAATCAACACACACTAAAAGTTCCTTGTAGTAACTTTAAACCACATATCTTGTATTTTTTCTCCGTTAATTGATTGATTTTTTTGTTCATAAAACTGTTAAATAGTAAGAAATATACTCACTTATTAACATAGCCCAAAGTGACACCTTCATATCATTAATAATAAATTAAAACTGTTTACATCTTTCAAAGGAAAAGCATTAAACCAACAAATATTTTTACATAAAAATGATCATCAAATTAGTTGTTGATAACATTTCTGGCCACCGGCTAAGTGTGGACTAATCGTTTCAGCTGTACTTGTACAAACTGCAAAAATATAATTGAAATGAAAGAAAACACTGGCGGTGCTGAAGCAGGGGAATCATGCTCAGACTTCATTAGTCTTTGTCCGAGTCTGAAACTCCAAACAAACATACTATTTTTCAGAATGTAGAAAAACTGTAAACCAGGATTTTTGTCCGGGACACGCGAATACTGCAACTATATAAATACTGCAATACTTTCATCTGTGGACCATCGGCTCAATCACTGTTGCGTAGCTGCTTTTCTGTATCTTTTATCTTTATTAAGCAGATTAATTTGGGATTTGTGCT